>NC_133329.1:339857779-339991913 GCF_042186555.1 Aquarana catesbeiana
CAAATCCCCGCCCCAATCCCTCTTCCTAGCACAAATCCCCGCCCCAATCCCTACTCACAGCACAAATCCCCCCGCCCCAATCCCTACTCACAGCACAAATCCCCCCGCCCCAATCCCTACTCACAGCACAAATCCCCCCGCCCCAATCCCTCTTCACAGCACAAATCCCCCCGCCCCAATCCCTCCTCTTAGCACAAAACCTCCCAATCCCTCCTCCTAGCACAAATCCTCCCAATCCCTCCTCCCAGCACAGATTTTCCCAATCCCTCCTCCCAGCACAAATCCCTCCTCACAGCACAAATACCCCCCATCCCTTCTCCTAGCCCAAATCCCCCCATCACTTCTTTAAGCCCAAATCCCCCCAATCCCTCCTCCCAGCACAAATCCTCCCAATCCCTCCTCCCAGCACAGATCTTCCAAATCCCTCCTTCCAGCACAAATCCCTCCTCACAGCACAAATCCCCCTCATCCCTCCTCCTAGCAACAACCCCCCCAATCCCTCCCCCTAGAACAAATCCCTCCTCCTAGCACAAATCCCCCCCAACCCCTCCTCCTAGCCAAAATCCCCCCCAATCCCTTCTCCTAGCCCAAATCCCCCCATCACTTCTTTAAACCCAAATCCCCCCAATCCCTCCTCCAAGCACAAGCCCCCCCCATCCCTCTTTCTTGCACAAATCCCCCCAAATCCCCTCAATCCCTCCCCCCTAGCACAAATCCCCTCAATCCCTCCCCCCTAGCACAAATCCCCCCCAATCCCTCCTTCCAGCACAAATCCCCCAATCCCTCCTTCCAGCACAAATCCCCCCAATCCCTCCTCCCAGCACAGATTTTCCCAATCCCTCCTCCTAGCACAAATCCCTCCTCCTAGCACAGATACCTTCCAATTCCTCCTTACAGCACAAATCCCCCCCCCCCCCCAAATCCCTCCTCACAAAAATCTCCCCAATCCCAAATCCCCCCCATCACTTCTTTAAGCACAAATCCCCATCCGTCCCATTCCTCCTCCTAGCACGAATTCCTCCCTCCCATCCCTCCTCCTAGCACAAATCCCACAAATCCCCCCCCCCATCCCTCTTCCTAGCACGAATCCCCCCCATCCCTCTTCCTAGCACGAATCCCCCCCATCCCTCCTCCTAGCACAAATCCCCCTCTATCCCTCCTCCTAGCACATAATCCCCCACAATTCCTTCTCCTAGCACACCACCCCCCATCCCAACAATTCCTCTACAAATTCACAACCCCCTCCAAATTACCCTTCTCCTAGTACAAATTATCCCCTCTTAGCAGAAATTCCCACCCCCTCCTAGCACACCCATTTCCCCCAACCCCCCCCCCCCCTCCTGGCTCAAATCCCCCCCAAACTCTCCTAGCAAATATTCCCCCCTCCCATTCCTCCTCCTAGCAAATATCCCCCCCCCCCCCAATCCTGATTACACTTCTCAGCACAGATAGCTTCCCCCCCCCCTTTCTCCACAAACATCCAAAGCACAAACTATTATTGCCCCCCATTGTGTATAATTTCCCTGTAACCTTCCCCCCTTCACCCTCTCCTGTCACTACAGCACTCCTCCAGCACATGAGAGAGGATCGCTCTTAGATGGCATTGGACTGCACACAGACACAGTTTGATTACCGCCCCCTATCCACATTTCCTGCTGCTGGGAGATGAGCAGCCCTTGGAGGAGATGGGGGGCGGTAATCAAACTGTGTGTGTGTGTACAGTCCGATGCCATCTCCCCACTCTGCTACCTCTCCTCTCACTGCTCCAGGATGCCATTCCCCTTTCCCAGCTCTGAGTGCGGGCGATGGTGGGGGGGAGATCAGCAGCCACTCAGGGCTGAGGGGGGGCACAACTGAAATCTGGGTGGAAATTAGCACCCCCCTGGGTCCGCCTTGTCTGTGTCCCTCCATCCAGCAGCTAAATGCTGGCGAGAGGAAGAGAGGAAGAAACCGGCTTTAAGTTGCTGCAGAGAGCATTGCTCTGCAATTGCTCTTTTCCACCCCATCGTCTGATCCGCCTGCTGTCCGGGCCCCCTACAGGAGAACCGTGGAACAACCCTGATGACGACCCTGCTCAGGATCATTCAGTGACACAGTATGAAGTTACATACAATAATAAGTTACTAAGAATTACACCCAGCATAGGGGACAAGAGAAGTGGTACTGTGCATGGTCCATACATGCAAAATAATAACAGATACTGAGAATTATACCCAGCATACAGGACAAGAGAAGTGGCACTTAGCAGATTCCATACATACAGAATAAGAACCGATACCGAGAATTACACTCGGCATACAGGACAAGAGAAGTGGTACTGTGCAGGGTCCATACATACAGAATAAGAACAAATACTGAGAATTATGCCCAGCATACACAGCCGTTAACCGCTTCCCGAGCGCCGCACACCGATGTATGTCGGCAGAATAGTACAGGTGAGCAAAAGGTCGTAACCATACGTCCTTTCTTAATCACAGACCAGTGGCACGTGGCCGTGGGTTTTGCGAACTCGATGTCTGCCGGTGGCCGTGATCGTGACAAGGAGAGGCAGAATGGGGAAATGTAAACAAGGCATTTCCTTGTTCTGCCTTGTGACATGACAGGGATCTACTGCTCCCTGTCATCGGGAGCAGTGATTTCATGTCCTAGGTAGACCATCCCCCCTACAGTTAGAACAAGGTGACGGAACACATTTAACCCCCTTGATCGCCCCCTAGTGTTAACCCCTTCCCTGCCAGTGACATTTACACAGTAATCTGTGTCTATTTTTAGCTCTGTATAAATGTCAGTGATCCCAAAATAGTATTAAAAGTGTATGATCTGTCCACCACATTGTAGCAGTCCCAATAAAAATTGCAGATCACCGCCATTACTAATAAAAAAATAATAATAATAAAAATGCCATAAATCTATCCCCTATTTTGTAGCTGCTATAACTTTTGTGCAAACCAATCAACATACACTTATTGCAATTTTTTTTTTTACCAAAAATATGTAGAAGAATACATATCAGCCAAAACTGAGAAAGAAATTCATTTTTTAATATATTTTTTGGGGATATTTATTATAGCAAAAAGTAAAAAATATTACTTTTTTTCAAAATTGTCAGTCTTTTTTTGTTTATAGCGCAAAAAATAAAAACCCCAGAGGTGATCAAATACCACCAAAAGAAAGCTCTATTTGTGGGAAAAAAGGACGTTAATTTTTTTGGGTACAAGGTCGCACGACCGCGCAATTGTCAATTAAAGTGACACAGTGCCGAATCGCAAAAAATGCTCTGGTCATTAAGGGGGTAAAATCTACCGGGGCTAAAGTGGTAAAATGACCATAGTACAGTTTAATTATATGTAAAATCTATAAAATGATATAACATTTATTTGGCTACAGTGTTACATGACCGAGGTATTCCAAGTCAAAGTTTCCAGGCCTGAAAAGTGTCAGTTGGTATGATCAGTTATTAGCACTTTATTAATAGCGCCCCCCTATCACTGTTAAATATTACTCAAGTTGGCGTTGTCTACACTTTGAGGGGAGCAGCTCCTATTAATAACTAATTCTTAATTCATCATAGAGCAAGGTTTACACTTAATTTTCACATTGTCAGATTGTGTTTCCTGCGATTATTAGCGTTTGTACTTAAATTTGTTGCTATTATCATATTATAATTGTATATATTACTATTATTGTTGATATTAAATATTTTTAGGTTTTTTTCAGGTATACCAGCATTAAGATGCCACGACACCGGACCCGTGGAAGGCGATCACGCCAGGAGGGGGGAGCGTCACCTATCGCCCACCGCACACGAGCACAGCTTCGGAGGAGACGAGAGGATGGAGCCAACAACATGCACCGTCCTCCTGGAGACCACAACAGGGATCAGCACCCAGCACCTCTGAGACCACCGGCAATGGAACAGCCTACCTGTTCCATCTGCCTCAGTGAGTATAGTGCAGAGGAATCTGTTGAATTACAATGTACCCATACATTCCATTCTTTTTGTGTCCACAGATGGGTTCAACAGAATGCGACTTGTCCCTTGTGTCGGACATTTATTCCATATCATTATTATTCTGAAAATGAAGGTAATGTGTACATTAATTATGTCCTGGGGTTTGATGAAAATGGAGCCCCCATCCTGGCTATCCACAATGTATAGTATTCTCTTTCAGATCCCCTGAAAACAACATGGGGCAATGTATACCAATAAGTATATGTTTGTGCTATTTTCTACTTATAGAAGAAAAACAACATAAACATATACTTTAGGCTATTACCACTGAAAAGGAGTTGCTTCATCCTGATTGAACTACCACCTCTCAGATGAACACTCCAGACATTTACCACTGAAAAGGAGTCGCTTCATCCTGACTGAACTACTACCTCTCAGGTGAGCACTCTAGACATTTACCACTGAAAAGGAGTCGCTTCATCCTGATTGAACTACCACCTCTCAGATGAACACTCCAGGCATTTACCACTGAAAAGGAGTCGCTTCATCCTGATTGAGCTACTACCTCTCTGGTGAGCACTCTAGACATTTACCACTGAAAAGGAGTCGCTTCATCCTGATTGAACTACCACCTCTCAGATGAACACTCCAGGCATTTACCACTGAAAAGGAGTCGCTTCATCCTGATTGAACTACCACCTCTCAGATGTGCACTCTAGACATTTACCACTGAAAAGGAGTCGCTTCATCCTGATTGAACTACCACCTCTCAGATGAACACTCCAGGCATTTACCACTGAAAAGGAGTCGCTTCATCCTGATTGAGCTACTACCTCTCTGGTGAGCACTCTAGACATTTACCACTGGAAAGGAGTTGCTTCATCCTGATTGAACTACCACCTCTCAGATGAACACTCCAGACATTTACCACTGAAAAGGAGTCGCTTCATCCTGACTGAACTACCACCTCTCAGGATGAGCACTCCAGACATTTACCACTGAAAAGGAGTCGCTTCATCCTGATTGAGCTACTACCTCTCAGGTGAGCACTCCAGACATTTACCACAGAAAAGGAGTCGCTTCATCTTGATTGAACTACCACCTCTCAGATGAACACTCCAGGCATTTACCACTGAAAAGGAGTCGCTTCATCCTGATTGAGCTACTACCTCTCTGGTGAGCACTCTAGACATTTACCACTGGAAAGGAGTTGCTTCATCCTGATTGAACTACCACCTCTCAGATGAACACTCCAGACATTTACCACTGAAAAGGAGTCGCTTCATCCTGACTGAACTACCACCTCTCAGGATGAGCACTCCAGACATTTACCACTGAAAAGGAGTCGCTTCATCCTGATTGAGCTACTACCTCTCAGGTGAGCACTCCAGACATTTACCACAGAAAAGGAGTCGCTTCATCTTGATTGAACTACCACCTCTCAGATGAACACTCCAGGCATTTACCACTGAAAAGGAGTCGCTTCATCCTGATTGAGCTACTACCTCTCAGGTGAGCACTCCAGACATTTACCACTGAAAAGGAGTCAATTCATCTTGATTGAACTACCACCTCTCAGATGAACACTCCAGGCATTTACCACTGAAAAGGAGTCGCTTCATCCTGATTGAGCTACTACCTCTCAGGTGAGCACTCCAGACATTTACCACTGAAAAGGAGTCAATTCATCCTGATTGAACTACTACCTCTCAGGTGAGCACTCTAGGCTATTGCCACAGAAAAGAAAAAAACAAAAACAGAGTTTAGTGTCACTTCATTAATATCTTAGAATAAAGGAGAGGAATTGACCGGCTAAGGGGTGGAGAAGGCCGGATTTATTTTTACACTAAACAATATTTTTATTTTTCAGTAAAAATTCATAAGCATCCATTAGTTAATGGTACTTCTACACCCCTCCTTTTTGCCCTCACGTCTGGAATGAGCAGTGCAGCCTAGAGCCCAAAGCTTATAGCCCAGAGCCCAAAGCTCATAGCCCAAAGCCTATAGCATAAAGCCCAGAGCCCAAAGCCTATAGCATAAAGCCCAGAGCCCAAAGCTTATAGCATAAAGCCCAAAGCTTATAGCATAAAGCCCAAAGCTCATAGAATAAAGTCTAAAGCCCAAAGCACATAGTTCATAGCCTAAAGTCCAAAGCCCAAAGCCCTTTTCAGTAAGTTGGATCATAAAAAATAATAAATGGACCGGAGTTTAGTGTCGCTTTTTTACCAACCTACACAAAAGAAGCATGATTGGGTTGTTGGGAAAGAAGGAAGCCCACAGCCCTTAAGCCCAAAGCTACTTTTTTGGTTTAAGAAAAGATACTTAAATTTGAATATATTTTTTTAAACCAGAGTTTAGTGTAATTTCTTTAACATCTTACGAAGAAGGAGAGTAATTGGCCAACTGTAATGCCGCGATCTGATTTTCCGACAACAAAATTTGGATGTGAGCTTGTTGGCGGAAAGTCCGACCGTGTGTATGCTCCATTGGACATTTGTTGTCGGACTTTCCGCCAACAAATGTTGGCTAGCAGGTTCTTAAATTTTCCGCCAACAAATTTTTGTTGTCGGACTTTCCGATCGTGTGTACACAAGTCAGCTGCACAAAACTCCACGCATGCTCAGAATCAAGTACGAGCCAGAAGCACTCGCTCTTGTAAAACTAGCATTCGTAATAAAGATATCACATGACTACTGAACTTCCTTTTTATCAGCTCGCCGTACGTCTTGTACGTCACTATGTTCGTAATTGTTGGTCAACATTTATGTGACCGTGTGTATGCAAGACAAGTTGGAGCCAACATCCTTCGAACAAAATTCCACGGGTTTGTTGTCGGAAAGTGCGATCGTGTGTACGGGGCTCGATTCACATCTATACATGTTGCTTTTGAGCATTTCTGCAGTGCTTTTTGCGGTGCTTGCCGTGTTTTTGGACACTCGTTTTTACCACAATTTCACTGTAATTTTGCTGGAATTTGCGTCTTGCGTTTTTTTTTTTTTTTTTACACTGTATATAGCTGGTTGCTAAGGAAGGGGCAGGGAAGCAGGCTCACTGTGCCACATTACTACTCCCATAGGGCACACAGAGGTGTCCCAGGTATTTTACAATCTCATAGCGTATGCTACAAAAAAAATGCTAAGCCCAGCTGAAGTGTTCGGGGGGTTTGGCTCAAAGAAAAGGTGGCAACCCTAAATGTATCCCATACTCATTCACACAGGATGGGGGGGGGGAGTGGGATCTGGGGGCCCCTTGCTAAAGGGGGCTTCCAGATTCCGATAAGCCCCCCCCCTGCAGACCCCGACAACCACCGGGCAAGGGTTGTCGGGAAGAGGCCCTTGTCCCCATCAACATGGGGGCAAGGTGTTTTGGGGTGGGGGGCGCAGAGCCACCCCTGCCCCAAAGCACCCATCCCCCATGTTGAGGGCATGCGGCCTGATATGGTTCAGGAAAGGGGGCGCTCGCTCTTCCCCTCCCTTTCCTGGCCTGCATGCTCGGATATGAGTCTGGTATGGATTATTTGGAGGGACCCCCACGCCATTTAAAAAAAAAAATTTGGCGTGGGAGGGGGGTCACCTCCGAATCCATACTAGACCCAAGGGTCTGGTATGGACCTGGGGTGGCCCCCAACGCTGTTTTGGGGAAGCCCGCTGACAGCTGATGACTCATCGGTTGTTAACCACTTAAGCCCCAGACCATTTGGCTGGCAAAAGACCAGAGCACTTTTTGCGATCCAGCACTGTGTCACTTTAACTGACAATCGCGTGGTCGTGCGACGTGGCTCCTTTTTTGATGACGTCCTTTTTTCCCCACAAATAGAGCTTTCTTTTGGTGGTATTTGATCACCTCTGCAATTTTTATTTTTTGCTCTATAAACAAAATAAGAGTGACAATTTTGAAAAAAAGCTTTGTTTTTTACATTTTGCTATAATAAATATTCCCCAAAAATATATAAAAAAACCCTTTTTTTTTCCTCAGTTTAGGCCGATCCGTATTCTTCTACATTTTTTTGGTAAAAAAAATCGCAATAAGCATGTGATTCGTTTGCGCAAAAGTTTACAAAATAGAGAATAGCTTATGGCATTTTTATTAATAATTTTATTTTTACTAGTAATGGTGGCGATCAGCGATTTTTTAAAATTTTTTTCAATTTATTTATTTATTGTGACTGCGACATTATAGCGGACACATCGGACATTTTTGACACATTTTTGGGACCATTGTCATCTATACAGCAATCAGTGCCATAAAAATGCACTGATTCCTGTGTAAATGACACTGGCAGTGAAGGGGTTAACCACTGGGGGGCGGGGAGGGGTTAAGTATGTCCTGGGGAATGTTTCTAACTGTAGGGGGGGTGGGCTAGCTGTGACACGTCACTGATCTCTGCTCCTGATCACAGGGAGCAGAGATCAGTGTCCTGTCATTAGGCAGAACGGGAAGATGCTTGTTTACATTAGCATCTCCCTGTTCTTCCTCTCCGTGAGACGATCGCAGGTATCCCCGCGGTGATCCAGTCCACGGGACCCGCGACCCGACTCACGGAGCTCCCGACCGGCGCGCGCCCGCTGGCGGCACGCACGCGGTGGCACGGCGGCAAATTCAAAGGGACATACAGCTACGCCCATTTGCCCAGCCTTGCCATTCTGCCGACGTACATCGGCGTGCACCGGTCCGGAAGTGGTTAAGGACGCGGCGGCCGGCTTCCCGGCCCCCTCCTTAGCAACCAGCTATATACAGTGTAAAAAAAGAAATTAAAAAAAACGCAAATCACTGCAAAATCGTGTTAAAAACTCGGTACTTACGTTTTGGATACAGGTCCATTTAAGTCTATTACATGCAAAACGCTGCACTTTGCGGGAAAAAAGTCCCTGACCCTTTCCAAAAATGCAGAGGCAAAAAATGCATTGATGTTAACATGTTCCATAGTTTGAATAGAGCCTAAGGGGAGGAGGAGGTCGGATTTGTTTTTTTTTTTTTTAAACGCTAAACAATATTCCAATTCTTCAGTAACAATCCATACACATCCACTAGGTGATGGCCCTGTTATCCATTTTTCATTAATAAATTTCTTACTTTTTTTTCTGCTTCCATTTACTTCAACATCCTTCATGAGCTCCCACACCTTTCATTTCCCCCTTAACTTCTGTTTGTTTGGAACAAGCAGTGCACGTTAGTTGCAGTTATGTATACTGCTCCATGTACAGTGCAAAGCCCATAGCCCACGGCCCAGGAAGTCGGATCGCAAAAAAAAGAATATGGAGGTTTGGAGGAGTCTGAAACCAGTAAAAATCAATTTTTTGGGTTAAGAACTCATACCTGAAATGGATATTTTTTTTAAACCAGAGTTTAGATTCACTCCTTTACCATCCAACAAAAATGGAGTGTGATTTGCCAGCTATTGGGGAGGAGGAGGCCGGATTTTCTTGTTTTGTGGCACTAAATATATAATTTTTTTAATAATCCATACAGATCCACTACTTAATGTTTCTCTAATTTATTTTAATGAAATAATTTCTTATCTCTGTGTCTCTGATTCTTTGTCACATCTGCTGTTAACTCCTAAACCTCTCCATTTCCCCTCACTTCTGCTTGTTTAAAAATTTAAAAAAATAAAAAATACGAAATTTTTTTTTTTTTTTTAGTAAATATAGGTAAGATAGTGATATAATAAGATAGTATGTTTGTATTTTGTTCTTATATAGATTTTATAGATATTATAGTCAACGTACTTGCAAATTATTTGTCATGAAATTGTTTCTTGCTGTGTGTTTCTTATTCCTTATCACATCCTCCTTTTAACCCCTGAACCTCTCCCTTTCTTCTCGCTTCTGTTTGTTTGAAAAAAAATATTTTGTAAGCATAGATAAGATAGTGATATGATCAGATAGTATATATGTTTTTAGTCTTGTTTATAAAAAAGGTAGGTAGGTAGGTAGATTGTATAGATAAGATAGACATTCTAGTTAATGTCCTTGTAAAGTATGTTTTATGAAACGTTCTCTGTACGTTCCTGCCTTCTTCTCTCTTTCTCCATTAACTCCATACCTTTAGCCTGCAGCCCAAACCTTGTAGCCCAAAACCCGCAGTGTGCAGCCCGCAGCCCAAAACCCATTTCAAGCACTTAGATCAGAAAAACATAAATGGAGAATTGGGGGAGTCTGAGATCAGTAAAAAAAACACTTTTTTGGGGTTAAAAACACATACTTAAAATATATTTTTTAAACCAGAGTTTAGTGTCACTTCTTTAACATCGTACAAAGGAGTGTGATTGGCTGGTTATAGGGGAGGAGGTCGGATTTTTTTTTGTTTACCGTAAACTATCTTTTTTTTTCAGTAAAAATCCATCCACATCCACTAGATAATACCCCCCCCCCCCCCCCCACACACACACACACCCCTTCTTTCCCCCCTCCATGTCTGTCTAAAACAAGCAGTGCACGTTAGTTGCAGTCATGTACACTGCAAATCCCAAAGCCCATAGCTTAACCCCTTCCCGACGACCATACGCAGATATGCATACTCGGCTTTCCGGGGTTATACCGGGATGATGCCCGCAGCTGCAGGCATCATCCCGGTACCGTTGTTTACAGCGGGCGATTGGCTACCCGTGTATAACAACCAATGCAGCTAAAAGCCGCTCGGCTGTTATACCGGAGGAGCGGGAGGGGACATCCCCCCCTCCCGCCGCCTCCCGATGCTGTTACCGGGCCTCCCGTGCGATCGGGAGGCCCGATGTCCGTTCGGCTGCCTTCGGCAGCTGGGGGCGGGCTGGAACGAAGCTGCGAGCGGCTTTGTTCCAGCCTTCTTGTAAACGCGGAAGCGACGTCATGACGTCACTTCCCGTTTACTCGGCTGCCAATGGCGCCGAATTTAAAAAAGTACACAGTATTCAGAATCGCCGTTTTCGGCGATCTGAATACTTTGAAGTGTAAAGGAGGGATCGGGGGTCTTTTAGACCCCCGATCCCTCCATAAAGAGTGCCTGTCACCACATATTACTGTCACAAGGGATGTTTACATTGCTTGTGACAGCAATAAAAGTAAAAAAAAAAAAAAAAATTTTAAACACAATTTATAAAGTACAAAAATAAATAAAATAAATAAAAAAAAAATTTTTTAAAGTGCCCCTGTCCCCGCGAGCTAGCGCAGCGAAGAAAACGCATACGGAAGTCGCGCCCGCATATGTAAACGGTGTTCAAACCACACATGTGAGGTATCGCCGCGATCGTCAGAGCGAGAGCAATAATTCTAGCCCTAGACCTTCTCTGTAGCTCAAACCTGGTAACCGTAAAAAATTTTTAAAGCGTCGCCTATGGAAATTCAAAGGTACCGTAGTTCGTCGCCATTCCACGAGTGCGTGCAATTATAAAGGGTGACATGTTTGGTATCTATTTACTCGGCGTAACATCATCTTTCACATTATACAAAAAAATTGGGGTAACTTTATTGTTTGGATTTTTTAAAATTCATGAAAGTGTCACTTTTCCAAAAATTTGCGTTTAAAACACCGCTGCACAAATACCGTGTGATAAAAAATATTGCAACAATCGCCATTTTATTCTCTAGATTCTCTGCTAAAAAAATATATATAATGTTTGGGGGTTCTAAGTAATTTTCTAGCAAAAAATACGGATTTTAACTTGTAAACACCAAATTTCAAAAATAGGCTTAGTCATGAAAGGGTTAAAGTCCAAAAGTCCATTGCCCAGAGCCCATAGCAGGAAGTTGAATCACAAAAAATAAAATAATTTAGATTTGGAGGAATCTGAGATTGGTAAAATCACTTTTTTTGGGTTAAGAACACATTCTTGAATCGGATATATTTTTAACCAGTTAAGGACCAGCCACCGACGTTGTACTGCGGCAGGTTGGCTCTCCTGGGCGAATCGCTGTCATTGTACATCAGGTGCGCGCACCCACAGCGATCGGATTAGTTTCAGAACCGATCAGTCTCCAGGCCCAGGCCAATGATTTCTGGCCTGGACCTGGTGATTGGTTCTGGCGAATGAGAGACTGTCATCTGCCTGTGTAATGTAAACACAGGGAGAGGAAGTGATGTCACCTGCTCTCGTGGAGCCCTTTTCGGTTCCAGTGAGAGGAAGGAGGACATCAAACCATGAGTTGCACCAACACTACACTAACAAAAGTACTGCCAACTGCCCAGACTACATAGGGAGAGCTGGCTAGATTGTTTGGGACTTGGTGTCATCCTTATTCGGATAGGGGTACCCCTTATACATGGACACTTACACAAGCGTGCCACTTTTTGTGGAATTGGCACATGTGGCACCGTGCAATCTAATCTCCGGGGCTTCCCCAACGGCTTGTAGAGTCCCGACTTAGATGGGGGGAGAGAGCCTACTTGAGATGTAATATTTTACTTGCAGTGAAGTGGAGGGATACACGGAATGTTTTCGTTCTGTCCTCCCTTCATGCAGATACGGCGGTCGTGTTCTTGTGAAGCCCCTCTGTGTCCACGAATACATCCTTAACATGGGAGGGGTGGACTTCCAACGACCAGATGATGGCGTCGTACTTAATTGCCCATAAGGCCAGACGCTGGTATAAAAAAGTGTCTGTATATTTTTTCCAATTGGCTCTGCTGAACGCTATACAAAGCATCAGAACGAACTGGATCCTTCCTAAAATTCCAGGAAGAGATAGTCAGAGCCCTTCTGTATCCAGACGGTGGTCTACCTCACCTTCCCCAACCAAATGCAGTAGGCCGGCTGCAGAGAGGCATTTTCCTTATGTCCTCCCGAGTACCCCTACCCAACGAGCCCCCCAAAGAAGATGCCGTGTCTGTAGCAAGCGCGGATTTAGGCGTGACACCTGGTATTATTGTCCCTCCTGTCCTGACAATCCTGGTCTATGCATTGGTGAATGTTTTGAACGGTACCATACACTAGTTGAGTATTAGTGTAGGGTACAGCATTGCACAGACTAGGACACACTTTCACAGGGTCTCCCAAGATGCCATCGCATTTTGAGAGACCCAAACCTGGTACCAGTTACAAAAGTTAAAGTTACTAAAAAAAATGTAAAAAAATAAAAAAAATAAAAAAACAAAAAAATATATAAAATAAAAAAAACAAAAATAGTTGTCGTTTTATTGTTCTCTCTCTCTCTCTATTCTCTCTCTATTGCTCTGCTCTTTTTTACTGTATTCTATTCTGCAATGTTTTATTGTTATTATGTTTTACCATGTTTGCTTTTCAGATATGCAATTTTTTTATACTTTACTGTTTACTGTGTTTTGTTGGTAACCATTTTTTTGTTTTCAGGTACGCCATTCAGCTGCAGAGCGGATTTATTTATCTTGACAGCAACAGTGTTTGCTCCCACGATACATAAAGCCGTGACTCCAGCGCTGTCGGAGGTGATTTCCCCACCACAGTTACATACTTCAGCATATATGCCGAAGTATGGGGGCAGCAGTGGGTGAAGGAGTGATTTGCTCCTGCCTTTTGTGGGAGGATGCCCCCATGCTTCGGCATATATATATTTTAGGCACAGGTTGCGTTAAACGTTTTATTTTTTACTATATTTTTTTTGTATTTGCTTTGCAGGTATGGTAAGTCTTACTGTTATACTGTAATGTTACTTTGTTTTATTGTTAACCATCATTTGCTTAGCAGGTACGCCATTCAGTTGCAGCGCGGATTTATTTATCTTGACAGCAACAGCATTTGCTCCCACGATATATAAAGCCGTGACTCCAGCGCTGTCGGAGGTGATTTCACCAGGGCCGGACTGGGAATAAAAACCAGCCCTGGAAATAATTTCATACCAGCCCCATAGTGTTTTTATACCAGCCCAACCGCATAATGTCGTTATTTTCTTGTTCACAAAAGGGAAAACCATGCATTTTAAAGCACATTTGAAGAATGTATTATATATAGATAAGAGAGACATGGAATTTACAAACAGCAGCAATTTTTTTCTGGCAAAAATCATGGCATTTACTGGCACTTTTTTTATTGACAAAAAAAAAAGGTGCCGTAAATGGTAGTTTTCAGTGCAAATATCAATATTTAAGCTATAAACTGCTATTAGCAATGTGTCAAGTTAAACAAAAGTCAAAAACCATATTTCTCCATTTACATGAAAGTCAGATTAATATAACCCAACACAGAGTTCCCCCCATACATCAGGAGGATTCCCCTTTACAGTGCAAGGGAACTCTGACATAAAGGGGGACATTGCAAATCATAATCCAAGCGGGAACTCTGATATAAAAGGGGGGCACTGGTGACCAGAGACCCCACTTATATCAGAGTCCACTGCATTCCCCTTTACGTCAGAGTTCCCCTTGCACTGTAAGGTGGAATCCTGCAGACTATGATGTAAAGGGGAACTCTGGGAATGTGGGGAGGACTCTGGTGACCAGAGACCACCTTCTGCAGAAAGAAAACACTAAGGTAAGGGGGTTTACTGATATAAGGGGTAAACCTTTATATCAGTGCCCCCTTACAATATTGTATTGACCCCCCCCCCCCCAGGCTGGCCTGGCGGCGCTCTCACTGACCTCCTCTCAGGTGCACCATGCAGGGCTCAGTCAGTCGGCTCCGGCTCGGTGGCTCTGGTTTTATCCCATAGTTTCCTCTCCACAGTCCACACATGTCTGACTTCTCCCATGACCCCCATCCCTGAGGCACTCCCACTCTTGACTCCACTCCAAACTGCAGTCATGATATAAGACAAGAGATGGTCAGAGGCTGCGGATGGTACAGGGGAGGTCAGAGGCTGCGGATGGTACAGGGGAGGTCAGAGGCTGCAGATGGTACAGGGGAGGTCAGAGGCTGCAGATGGTACAGGGGAGGTCAGAGGCTGCGGAGGGGAGGGGGGGACAGGAGGTCAGAGGCTGCAGGAGGATGACAGGAGGTGACAGGAGGTCAGAGGCTGCGGAGAGGAGGGGGGTGACAGGAGGTCAGAGGCTGCAGGGGGATGACAGGAGGTCAGAGGCTGCGGAGGGGAGGGGGGGGACAGGAGGTCAGAGGCTGCGGGGGGCATGACAGGAGGTCAGAGGCTGCAGGGGGATGACAGGAGGTCAGAGGCTGCGGGGGGGATGACAGGAGGTCAGAGGCTGCGGGGGGGATGACAGGAGGTCAGAGGCTGCGGGGGGGATGACAGGAGGTCAGAGGCTGCGGGGGGATGACAGGAGGTCAGAGGCTGCGGGGGGATGACAGGAGGTCAGAGGCTGCGGGGGGGATGACAGGAGGTCAGAGGCTGCGGGGGGGGTGACAGGAGGTCAGAGGCTGCGGGGGGGATGACAGGAGGTCAGAGGCTGCGGGGGGGATGACAGGAGGTCAGAGGCTGCGGGGGGATGACAGGAGGTCAGAGGCTGCGGGGGGGGGGATGACAGGAGGTCAGAGGCTGCGGGGGGGGGGATGACAGGAGGTCAGAGGCTGCGGGGGGGGGGATGACAGGAGGTCAGAGGCTGCAGGGGGGATGACAGGGGGTCAGAGGCTGCGGGGGGGATGACAGGAGGTCAGAGGCTGCGGGGGGATGACAGGAGGTCAGAGGCTGCGGGGGGGATGATAGGAGGTCAGAGGCTGCAGGGGGGGGGCAGGAGGTCAGAGGCTGCAGGGGGGGCAGGAGGTCAGAGGCTGCAGGTGGGGGTCACCAGACGAGGCCACCAGACGAGTACTCACTGCGGCGAGCGCTGTAACTGCTTTACTTTTAAAAATGGCGCCGCTCTGCGCCATCGTGTCACTGCGCATGCGCCCGCATTTCCGAGAATTGCCAAGTGTGTACGGGCTTTCCCGAGCACGGCTAGCTCGGGAAAGCCCGTACACAATTCCGAGAACTATCCGAGAACAGCGCTGGCGCCTGCGCAGTTGCATGTCAGCCCGGCGGCCCCGCAGCCATATTTCTTTCAGGCGCCGCTGCCCTCACAGCGGCCCCAGGGGCAGCCAGACAGCCGGCCCACCGGGGGATTTCCCGGTATCCCGATAGGCCAGTCCGGCCCTGGATTTCACCACCACAGTTACATACTTCAGCATATATGCCGAAGCGTGGGGGCAGCAGTGGGTGGAGGAGTGATTTGCTCCTGCCTTTTGTGGGAGGATGCCCCCATGCTTCGGCATATATATATTTTAGGCGCAGGTTGCGTTAAATGATTTCTTTTTTACTATATTTTTTTTGTATTTGCTTTGCAGGTACGGTAAGTCTTACTGTTATACTGTAATGTTACTTTGTTTTATTGTTAACCATCATTTGCTTAGCAGGTACGCCATTCAGTTGCAGCGCAGATTTATTTATCTTGACAGCAACAGCGTTTGCTCCCACGATATATAAAGCCGTGACTCCAGCGCTGTCGGAGTGATTTCACCAACACAGTTACATACTTCAGCATATATGCCGAAGCGTGGGGGCAGCAGAGGGCGGAGGAGCAATTTGCTCCTAACTTTTGCGGGAGGATGCCCCCATGCTTCGGCATATATATATATTTTAGGCACAGTTTGCGTTAAATGTTTTATTTTTTACTATGTTTTTTTTGTATTTGCTTTGCAGGTATGGTAAGTCTTACTGTTATACTGTAATGTTACTTTGTTTTATTGTTAACCATCATTTGCTTAGCAGGTACGCCATTCAGTTGCAGCGCAGATTTATTTATCTTGACAGCAACAGCGTTTGCTCCCACGATACATAAAGCCGTGACTCCAGTGCTGTCGGAGGTGATTTCACCACCACAGTTACATATTTCAGCATATATGCCGAAGCGTGGGGGCAGCAGTGGGTGGAGGAGTGATTTGCTCCTGCCTTTTGTGGGAGGATGCCCACATGCTTCGGTGTATGTGTGTGTATATGTGTGTATGTATGTGTATATATATATATATATATATATATATATATATACACACACACACACACACACACACACACACACACACACACACACACACACACACACACACACCAGGGGCGGATCCAGGGGGGGGCAACGGGTCAATTGCCCCCTCCGAGAATGCTGGGGAGAGAGCAGGCAGCTGGGTCCGCGGGAGAGAGAGAGAGCGGACTGCCGGGCGGGTGACAGTCAGTGACTGACAGTGGGCAGGTGAAAGAGCGGACGGCCGGGCTGGTGATAGTCTGTCAGTCTCAGACTATCACCAGCCCGGCTGTCCGCTCTCTCACCCGCCCACTGTCAGTCACTGACAGTGGGCGGGTGAGAGAGTGGACGGCCGGGGGGGGGGGCTGGTGACAGTCTAAGCCTGACAGTGGGGTGGGCGGATGAAAGCGGACGGCCGGGCTGGCCGCTGGTGACTGCAGAGAGTGGGCGGGTGACATTTAGAGAGCGGCCGGGCTGCTGGCCAATCAGGGAGCCGGCAGGCGGGGGAGCAGAGAGATGACATCATCTCTCACTGCCTGCCCTGCATCCCTGCAGTTCCGCCCTCACTGTGCAGGTAGCTACGGGCAGCAGAGAGATTACATCATCTCTCTGCTGCCTGACTGGTAATCTGCTGCCTCACCCTCTGGGAAACAGAAAGTGACAATTGCAGCTGTAGCAGGCAAGTGACAATCCGCAACGTGTGGCAGATGATGTGGCAAGTGACAATCTGCAACTGCTGGCAGGCAACATGGCAAGTGACAATCCACAATGTGTGGCATGTGACGTGACAATCCGCATCTGGTGGCAGGTGTTGTGGCAAGTGACAATCTTCATCTGGTGGCAGGCGATGTGGCAAGTGACAATCCGCAATGTGTGGCAGGCGACGTGACAATCTGCATCTGGTGGCAAGGTGACGTGGCAAGTGACAATCCGCATCTGGTGGCAGGTGACGTGGCAAGTGACAAACCGCATCTGGTGGCAGGTGACGTGGCAAGTGACAATTGTAGCAGGCAAGTGACAATCTGCATCTGGGGGCAGGTGATGTGGAAAGTGACAATCCGCAGTGTGTGACAGGGGATGTGGCAAGGTGACAATCTGCATCTGGTGGCAGGCGATGTGGCAAGTGACAATTGTAGCAGGAAAGTGACAATCCACATCTGGGGGCAGGTGACATGGCAAGTGACAATCTGCAACGTGTGGCAGGTGAAGTGGCAAGTGACAATCCGCATCTGGTGGCAGGCAACGTGGCAAGTGACAAGCTTGGGGCTCCCACTGATTCTGCATTATGGTGAGTTGAACTATTTCATTTTATATAACAATGTAATAATAGAAAAAATGCGCTTCAATCATCCTGACACCATAACAACCATGGTGCTGTGATGATTAAAGCACCAACGCCAGCCATTTCCCTGATAAATTCCCCCCAAAAAACTTATTTTCTGGCAGTGCCCCTCCTGAGACTAGGCTCTGGATCCGCCCCTGATAAACACGGTGCATGTATGCCCATCATTAGAAGTGGGTGGATGAAGGGAGGTATTCTAATGGTGGGCATACCCACCGATCAATCTCTTTTTTTCGTTCAGCCCACAGGCTGCATGAAAAAAAAGTTTACAATATATGCCCAACAAGGACCAGCAACGTACTGGTATGTTGCTGGACTTTGAGTGGTTATACCAGAATGATGCCTGCAGGTTTAGGTATCATCTTGGTATCATTCTTTTCAGCCAGCGGTCGGCTTTCATGTAAAAGTAATCCTAGCGGCTAATTAGCCTAATAATTAATTAGCCTAATTAGGCTAATAATCCCCCCCCCACCGTCTTCCATGTTTTTCTCTGGCTCACCTGTCCCAACAGGGAACCTGAGAATGCAGCCGGTGATTCAGCCAGCTGACCATAGAGGTGATCAGCTCCAAACATCTCTATGGCCTAAGAAACCGGTAGCTACGAGCATTTCATGACTAGGGGATATTTACATTCCCTGAGATAACAATAAAAATGATTAAAAAAAAATAAAAATGAAAGGAACAGTTTAAAAATAAGATAAAAAAGCAAAAAAATAATAAAGAAAAAAAAAAAAGCACCCCTGTCCCCCCTGCTCTCGCGCAAAGGCGAACGCAAGCGTTGGTCTGGCGTCTGGCGTGTAAACAGCAATTGCACCATGCATGTGAGGTATCACCGCGAAGGTCAGATCGAGAGAAGTCATTTTAGCAGTAGACCTCCTCTGTAAATCTAAAGTAGTAACCTGTAAAGGCTTTTACGGGCTTTTAAAAATGTATTTAGTTTGTCGCCACTGCACGTTTGTGCGCAATTTTAAAGCATGTCATGTTTGGTATCCATGTACTCGGCCTAAGATCATCTTTTTTATTTCATCAAACATTTGGGCAATATAGTGTGTTTTAGTGCATTCAAATTTTAAAAAGTGTGTTTTTCAGGTAGAGGTTTGACTTTCTTCACCGGCAAAGAATTTTATCCCTGCAAACGGTGTTTAGCGTGGGTCAAAACAAAACGGCCAAATGAAAAGAAAAATAATTTTACTTCTACAAGTACAGGAAATATTTATGAAATCAATGAGTTAATTTGCTGCAACATAGAGGGAGCAGCATATGCTCTGGAGTGCAGCTGTGGGCTACAATATATAGGACGGACCAAGAGCCCCCTCAAAATATGCATAAGAGAACATGTGCAGAACATATTAAAAGGGTTTGATAAGCACAGCGTATCTAAACACTTTGTCATATGCCACAACAAAGATCCCACTCAATTGAAGTTTTGGGGGATAGAACCCTTTGTCAGACACTGGCGAGGTAGCCATAAAGTAAGGACACTGAGTCAATTGGAATCAAAGTGGATTTTTACTTTAGACACTTTTACACCTCGGGGCCTAAATGTAGAATTTGACCTCAATTCCTTTATTAGTAATTTTTAGGACCACGAGATACATTTTAATCTAGTATATTTTATTAACCTTTTAATAATATATTTTTATATTTATTACTTTTCCATGGATTTCCTTCTCTCTCTTCCCTGCATTTATCCTCATTTACATTATGCCATATGTATCTACCGATGCCACTCCCGGTGCAGATTTGATAAATATATATATATATATATATATTGTATTGTATTTGTTCATTTTATACTACCACATGCCCATCAATTAGGCTTATTGAATCAGCCACGTTTGGCAGAGGGATATTGGCTACATAGGCGGACACACACCAGCAGATCCAGAACCGTTTGATCAAGAGGTCGCTGGATTCCCAAAGCTATAGGGAACACATCTGTTACCAACATAAACATATTCACATGCTGTTACCTTACAGCAGTAAGGTAAGGGGACACCCATATATTACGTCTCGCACTGAAGCCGGGAAGTCACCATTTATCCTGCACTTTATATAAGTAAAAGTGATCACCAATTTGTCAGCACTTTAGCTTGCTTGTTTGTAATGTACACAAAGAAGACTGTGCATGCACACAGCCGTTTGTTTATTGATTCCCTGTGATTCTTTGGGATCCTTACTATTTTTACTTAAGAAGAAAAGGAAATTATATGATATTACACTTTACTGTATGCCATTGGACATTCATCAGCAATCAGGGATTTTTGCTGTCGATCTGTTACAGAAACCTTTTTTTAGTTTACTCTCACTTTTTCACTTTGTCACTTTATCTGTGATTTGTTTACTACATTATATGCACCATTGCATTTTGTATTATTTTAGCATATTTATTACAGCACAGCACTACTTTCTATTTTTAGTTTATAGTCCACTCTTGCCAAACTGAAAAAAATGCAAGAGGTTAATTGCTCATTTTGCCTCTATTTCCAGTTAAAAGCACATTATACCTACTGTGTCCCTCACTCCCACAGGCTTCTTCTTCCATTTGACCGGTCCTCCGAAGTCACTTCTCTTCAATCCTCCATCTGGTGGTTGCACCTGTGATGTCATCATGTACAATGCAGGTGCAGCAATCCCGCATTGTAAGTGAGGATGCCAAAGGCCTTCTTTGGTACACTTTTCTCTCCATTGTAGAGATTCTGGAAATGGCACCACCCAGCACACATTTCAGGGGCTCTCTAAAACAGAGCTGCAGTGATTTGCCTAGACTGGAGGTAATGGTAGGTTACAATGACGTGAAGCTTTTGATTTTAGCACAGCTGCAATGTTTGCTGGATAGTAGTGGACTTATTTTGTTTGGTAGGGGGCGCTGTATGTGTATAATCCAATACAATAGAAATACAATATAATGTCATAAATTCACATAATGGTGTATTTAGGTTACATGCTGCCCTAGGCCTGACTAAACTCATGCACCCCCTAATTTAAATACGACCCATCCCTTCCCGTCAATGCCTCAACCCTTCCAGTCAGATTACTCACTTAGAGCCCTTTCACACTGAGGCGGTTTGCAGGCGCTATTGCGCTAATAGCGCCTGCAAACCGACCCGAAAGTGCCGCTGCCTTAATTCCAGTGTGAAAGCCCCGAGGGCTTTCACACTGGAGCGGTGCGCTGGCAGGATGGGAAAAAAAAGTCCCACTAGCAGAATCTTCGGAGCGGTGAAGGAGCAGAGTGTATACCGCTCCTGCCCATTGAAATCAATGGGACGGCGTGGCTATACCGGCGGCAAAGCGCCTCTGCAGAGGCGCTTTGCGGTGGTATTTAACCCTTTCTCGGCCGCTAGCGGGGGGTAAAACCTCCCCGCTAGCGGCCGAATACCGACGGTAAAACGCCGCTAATAATAGCGGCGTTTTACCGCCGACGCCGACCCCGTCTCAGTGTGAAAGGGCCTTTAACACATGCCCTATCATCTGTAAACCACACCCCTTCCTCTTTAGGCTCCACCTCTTCCTCTCTGTAGATTAGGGATGCAGTGGGGACAGAGAGGGATGCTGGGGACAGACAGAGAGGGACGCAGTGCAATGAGGACAGAGAGGGATGCTGGGGACAGACAGAGGGATGCAGTGGGATGAGGACAGAGAGGGATGCAGTGCAGATGGGGGACACAGGGGGATGCCGGGGGGGGGACACCGTGTGGGGGGGAACCAGGAGAGTCATGGGGCCTCCTGCTGTCCTGTTGGGGCCCAGGCCCCCACATCTTTACTGGCTGCCCCTCCCCCTGATGGTGGTGGCCCAGGTGTCTCTAGACTCCTGTAAAAAATAAAAAGTACACAGCCTGACATGATGCATGTAATAATAAGACCTCTCACCGCGCGCTGCTCCCCGCCTCCACCAGTTAAGTCACTCCTCTCCCCTGGCCAAGTACGCTAAAAGACTGCCTATGGTATTAGCAAGTGCCACGCTACAACAGGCCGGCCGCTAGGGGCTATATTTGTGTGGGAGGCTGCAACCAGAGGTTGAAGGGGTCAGCCTGTCAGTGCTCTGACCATACACTGCATCAAATTGGTCTGCATGGCTGTTGTCCCAGAAGGAAGCCTCTTCTAAAGTTGATGCACAGGAAAGCCTATAAACAGTTTGCTGAAGACAAGCAGACTAAGGAAATTGATTACTGGAACCATGTCCTGTGGTCTGATGAGACCAAGATAAACTTATTTGGTTCAGATGGTGTCAAGCGTGTGTGGCGGCAACCAGGTGAGGAGTACAAAGACAAGTGCGTCTTGCCTACGGTCAAGCATGGTGGTGGGAGTGTCTTGGTCTGGGGCTGCATGAGTGCTGCCGGTGTCTTGCCGAGAAAGTTCCCTCGGCGGATAGGTTCCCCCCCTGTACTGCGCAGGCGCAGCGCCTGCGCAGTACCAACTACTAGCAGCCGCCGGAGATAGCCAAACGACAAAATCTACAATCAGCTGTACACGGCGCCTGCGCCCTGGGTCCATGTTCCTTCCCCACCATCCAAGTGGACCTAGAGGGGGAATCTAAAAGAGCCGAGCGAAGCGAGGCCGTGCCCGAAGCGTGGCGAGCGAAGTGAGCCCGCGAGGGGCCCTCTTACAGGTGCCGTGTACAGCTGATTTTCCCCTATTTATCTTCGGCTATTTCCGCCGGATCCTACTGCGCAGGCGCAGCGCCTACGCAGTAGAGGGGGGTCCTTATGCGCCGAGCGGAACTTTCTCGGCAGAACACCGGCACTGGGGAGCTACAATTCACTGAGGGAACCATGAATGCCAACATGTACTGTGACACACTGAAGCAGAGCACGATCCCCTCCCTTCAAAAACTGGGCTGCAAGGAAGTATTCAAAATGATAACGACCCCAAATACACCTCCAAGATGACCACTGCCTTGCTAATGAAGCTGAGGGTAAAGGTGATGGACTGGCCAAGCATGTCTCCAGACCTAAACCCTATTGAGCATCTGTGGGGCATCGTCAAATGGAAGGTGGAGGAGCGCAAGGTCTCTAACATCCACCAGCTCCGTGATGTCATCATGGAGGAGTGGAAGAGGACTTCAGTGGCAACCTGTGAAGCTCTGGTGAACTCCATGCACAAGAGGGTTAAGGCAGTGCTGGAAAATAATGGTGGCCACACAAAATATTGACACTTTGGGTCCAATTTGAACATTTTCACTTAGGGGTGTACTCACTTTTGTTGCCAGCGGTTTAGACATTAATGGCTGTGTGTTGAGTTATTTTGAGGGGACAGCAAATTTACAAGCTGTACGCTCACTACTTTACATTGTAGCAAAGTGTCATTTCTTCAGTGTTGTCACATGAAAAGATGTAATAAAATATTTACAAAAATGTGAGGGGTGTACTCACTCTGTGAGATACTTGTACGTTTATTGGTATTTTTTAACCAAAAATATGTAGCAACTGTCAGTTAAGGTAACACAGTGTCGTATCACAAAAAATGGCAGTGATAAAGGGGGGTAACTCTTTCAAAATGGTTAAAGGGCACTACAAGCGAAGTCTCCTTATTCACTGCATGACCTCCAACATTGACAAATGCTGCAAAAACAAGTACACAAAAAAAGCTAGCTTAGCTTATTCAACATTCCTTTGGATATACAGAAGGAGCATGGCGTCAGCATCGCTTAGGCACTGCTGGCAAAAGCCAGGATAAGTATAATATTTACTCCCCCCCCCCCCCACAGTTTACTAACTAATAAATAATAACTTTTTAAATAATTATTTTATTTATTTTTTGACATTGGAGTGCAGAGAACAGTGGTTAAGATACTTGCATTTTTATTGCAAGGGCCACTTTAACCATTGTTATTTATGTTAGTGTGTGACCAAAATAAGCCCCATCGTTGATGTCAGTAGAAGTAAAATAAGCCCCATCTTTGGTGTTAGTGGGAATAAATAAGCCCCATCATTGGTTTCCATAGAAGTAAAATAATGTCCATCCTTGATGTCATTAGAAGTAAAATAGGCCCCATCGTTGATGTCAGTAGGAGTAAAATAAACCTCATTGTTGGTGTCAATAGGAGTAGGTCTATGGCATGCGCATGATATGTAAACAAAGGTACAGGCCAATGGTTGGCAACCCTTTCAACGAGTCACTAATTTGAAACTAGTACGCAGATAAGGAATTTTGACTTTAATTGAATTTAATTTTGTGATACAGGTCAGTGACTCAAAGGGGGTTATTTACAAAAGGCAAATCCACTTTACACTGCAAGTGCACTTGAAAGTGCAGTCGCTCTAAATCTAAGGGGTAGATCTGAAATGAGTGGAAGCTCTGCTGATTTTAAATCATGACAATCATGTGCAAGCTAAAATGCTGTTTTTTATTTTCCTTGCAAGACCCCCTCGGATCTACAGCGACTTTACTTCCAAGTGCACTTTCAATGCAAAGTGGATTTCCTTTAGTAAATAACCCCCATAGTATTGAAGCCAATCAACTAAGATTTGCAATGCTAGAGTTCTGCTTTAAAGCAGGACTCCAGCTTTTTGACCACCTCCACCACCCAATAATAGGAAAGTGTACATATCCTATTCTGTAATTAAGACTACCTGAAGCTGTTTCCCAGTTGCCTAGTAAACTGCCCACAGTGATTGACTACATTGGCCTCCTGTGACGGAGATGATGCATGGACTTCTGATGCAGAATACATGGAATACTAGGACTGTGTGTCTGGTAGTGACACCTTCTATTATTATGGGTTAGCCTTTCTAGACAGGTGTAGGATACTTGGTCCCTTGAAGGATCTGGTATAGGGCAAGAAAGGTTAACTACTCCAAGCAAGGTTAGGCACTTTAAATACTCTCTGAAGTTGCAAGCATATGAATTGTGACTCATAGGTTGTGCCATGGACCACAGACCAGAGCCAGTATAAGAGGTCTCATTCAACTCCACTGGGAATGAACTTGGAATATACTGTATAACATGAAGCATGTTTTGTATTATTTCCTATTTCTTTCGTCTTTAGGAAGGGGTGTAACTAAGACTGTGAAAGACCATCAAAGTGTTAATAAGGCACAGAGCCAACCTCATTGGCTCTGTGACTTTTTCCTGTTATCTGTGCTGTCTAATGACAGCAGATCATAGGCATTGTGTGTAGGCAGTCA
Organism: Aquarana catesbeiana; assembly: GCF_042186555.1. NCBI lineage: Eukaryota > Metazoa > Chordata > Amphibia > Anura > Ranidae > Aquarana > Aquarana catesbeiana. The sequence continues at coordinate 339,883,032 of NC_133329.1, forward strand.
CAGTGTCCAGACCCAGTGCACCCTGCAGGAGATGCAGGGCATGTACCCTGGGTGCCCAGGTGCTAGTTATGCCTTAGGCTTTAGGTATCACCAAAAACATTCAAACCTCCATGGCAGCTTTGAATTTGAATGGTGAGAAAAATCTTGTACATTTGTTTTTACATCAGACATCACATATGTGGGATACAAGGAGCCCAAAGAGTGAATATATGGGAATAACTCTCTCGACTTACAGGCCAGGGTTCTCAGATCACCAGAGTTTTGATAAAAGTGTAAATTTTAGATAAACAAAACCCAGTATTTTAGGTTAGTGAAACATATAAATGCATGTTAAATTCCATCTATTTGGTGGCCGGGATGGCGGACTGAACAGACGTGTTTAGTGAGCTCTCCTAGAGTGTGATCCGGAAAACTATCCGTGCCTTGCAACTGTGCCTTCCTGAAGGGCCTTGTGTTCTCTGGATGCCTTCTAGAACCCCGGGCTACCAGAAGAGGGATAAGAGACTAAATTTTCCTCCGAATATCCCGGTTGAAAACAGCCCGGTCCCCTGCTCCACGGGATCCCCTGCGCGCCACAGCAATATGGCGTCGCAAACAGACCACGAGGCAGATCCTGTCTCGGCCCCCCCGGGACTGCCGGAGATTATGGCGGCTATCAACTCTTGCCAATCTGCTATTGCCTCCTGTCAGACCACCTTGGATTCTAAGATAGAGGAGGTCCAGCTAGATGTGGGCATAATCCGACAGGATCTGGACAAAATCCACTCCAGGGTCTCCAAGGCTGAGCGGCGGGTAGGAGCAGTGGAGGACACAGTAACAGACCATGCCGCCTCTATCCCAACCATCCAAACAAAAGTAAGAGCCCTTGAATACCGGGCAGAAGATGCGGAAAACTGGAGCAGGAGGAACAATCTCAGGATTGTGGGGGTTGAGGGACACTCCCCGGCCCTGTTGCGCTCCTTATTGTGGACTGCTCAGCTCTCCCAGTACTTGCAGTACACTCGCAGTGGAGAGGGCTCACCGTGTGCCGCTCTTTTCGGGACCGGGATGAGCTGCTAAAAACGTTAAGCTCCTGCTGTTTCCTGACTACACCATGGAGACTCAGCGACAGCGCCGCTCCTTTGATGCAGTTAAAGCCGCCCTGCGGAGGAAAGGAATAAGATACAGCATCTTGTTCCCTGCCAAGCTGTGGGTGGTGGATGGGGAGACAGTTAGTTTCTTCACCAACCCTAAGGATGCATCCGCCTGGCTGGAGGCTCTTCCCCCGTATGAAGGCTATGCTATTTATCCTGTGCATATAATTGTTTGGTGTGATCAGCTGCTCTGCATTGCTGGGACCGGGTAAGCATGACTATCCCTTTAACGCTCATGACTGGACACCCCCCTGGCCCTTATACACTACTGCTGTACCTGGAGATCATGCTAGGGGAGCTGGACTGTGCTCTGTGCCTCCTAAATTTGTACCCTGTTCCTGTTGTTTGTCCTGATGATCACTGATCCACCATTACCATTTACAGACATTTACTCCCATCTGTAGCTCTCCTTTATACTACAGGTTGTCCTCTTTTTTGTACCTATCCTGTTTTTTTTCTTTGTATCATTTGTTTTTTGCAACGGATCTGAAGAAGGTGCCCCTGCTCAATCAGGTGTAAGACAGTACTCTTTTCTCCTTTGTTTGACACTCCACCAGCTCTAGGATAAGACTCAACCACACACACCTAGATCCCCAGTTCATTGGTGATGGTGTGATGTCCCATTCCGGTTACATGGCCCTAACTTAAGTTATCAGTCCTTGGACTATGGGTTTTTTGGGAATCAAGTGCTCCTCATTGTTCCAGGGTGCACGGGGTGGGGGGTGGGGAGGCCGTTGCTTCCCATGGTTGGATGCCTATGTTATTCTTTTTTTTTGTTCCCAAGTTATGGTTGGTCTATTATGGAATGTGCTTGCTGATATATATGTAAGTCCTAGGTGCAACATTGCTCTGAATTTTACTGTACTGAGGGCCCCCAGTGCGACCGGGGGTGGGAGTTTCTCCCCCCTGGGGTACTGGCTCCAGGCTTGGCTGATGGAGAAATGTCCTTGCATTATTAGTGTACCCCTATCATGGCTCAGTGCTTGGTAGTGTCGTGGAACGTAAGGGGACTTAACTCAGCAGTTAAGCGCTCTCTAGTGCTTAACCACCTGTGTAGGCTCCGCCCACAGGTGTGCATCCTACAGGAGACGCATCTTGTGGGTTCCCGCATTCTCAGTCTGAAGCGGGCATGGGTTGGTGCTTACTACCATGCACCATACTCTAACTATGCCAGAGGCATCAGTGTGCTGGTGCACAGATCCCTGCCTTTCCAGCTGCTGAATGTTCGTCTCGACCCGGGGGGCAGGTATGTACTCCTGCACGCTCTGAGGAGATCCCCATTGTGATAGTGGGGGTCTACCTGCCACCCCCTGGCAACATAGATGTAAAACATGTGCTGATGCAACAGGTCACATTGTATAATGTTGATAACGTGCTATTTGTGGGTGCTTTCAATATGGCTCCAAATAGAGAAATGGATAGGATGCAGGCCTCTGGCCCCCAGCGGCATGACCTCTCACGCTGGGCCTCCGCCTTCCACATGACAGATGTTTGGCGCCACTTCCACCCCTCTGATAGAGTAATCGCCTGTCTATCCACCACACACCGGACCATGTCCCGCATTGACCTGGCCTTTGCCTCCCCTGCCCTTGTGCGGAGGGTGGTCTCTGCTGAGATCCTCTCACAAGGTATCTCAGACCATGTTCCGGTGTCTGTTACTATCAGACTCTTTCATGTGGTGGGCGAAAGGTTATGGCGATTATCTAAGTACTGGATTATGGAACCTGAGATCCAAGAGGAACTACCGGAGGCATTGTGTAATTTTTGGATAAATAATGCAGATTCTGCTGGACCTCTGGTGCTGTGGGACACCTTTAAATCTTGGCTTAGAGGTGAATACATGGCTCAAATAGCAGTGAAAAAGAGGCATTCTGCGCAGTCTCTGAGGCTACTGGAGGAGCAGGCAAGGCTGAAGGAGGCGGAATATGTGCGGCCTCCTGATAAGGCTCACTATGTGACCTGGCAGGACACACTGAGGGAATTGTCTCTAATCAGGGTTGAGCTCACCAAGAAATCTATGTTAGACAGTGCCCAGAGGGTATTCGAATTTGGAGATAAGAATGGTAGGCTGCTGGCCTGGCTTGCCAGGGGGCAGCATACTGTAACTCACATTGGTAGGTTGAAAGATCTGGATGGCAGTCTATTGACAGCTCCAGCGGATATCAGTGCGAGAGTCCTTGAATTCTACAGGACCCTATATTCCTTGAGGGTGAACTTTGATAACTCAAAGCTGCTCCACAATCTGAACCAGGTCACGCTCCCCTCCTTGGAGGCGGGGGAAGTGTGCAAAGCTAGACAGGGACATCTCCCTGGAGGAGGTAGAGGAGGCTTTGGGTTCCATGCAGCAGGGAAAGGCCCCAGGACCGGATAGAATACCCATCAAATTTTACTCGGTATACCAAGAATTCTTGGCACCCAGATTCACCTCATTACTGCAGCAGTTCTTTACTTTGCACTCCTTACCGTTGTGTTCTTGAACCGTTTTTGCAGTGACACAGGGCGCATTATCCCCCTGAAAAAAGGTCACTATCATCAGGGAATATGCCTTCCATGAGGGGATGTATTTGGTCAGCAACAGTGTTTAGGTAGGTGGTATATGTCAAAGTAACATCCACACAAATGGCAGGACCCAATGTTTTCCAGCAGAACATTGCCCAAAGCATCACACCGACTTTGCTGGTTTGCTTTCTTTCCATACAGCATCCTGGTGCCATCTCTTTTCCAGTTAAGCAATGCACATGCACCCAGCCATCCACATGATATAAAAGAAAACATGATTTATCAGACCAGGCCACCTTCTTCCATTGCTCCTCGATCCAGTTCTGATGCTCACATGCCCATTGCATTGCTCTTATCCTTGTGGTGTGGGCACTTGTCATTTTTGTTGAAAACACTCTACAAAAAACGAATATAGTAGTCTCTTGCTCCACAGGTAGAAACTTTAAGATTAACAACTAAATTAATTGTGGAACAAGAAATGTGGTCTATGCTGTGGAATGTGTTCTGTGCCATTTACAATATGTGGGCTGCACTGTAAGGCCTCTTAGGACTAGGATAAGTGAGCACTGCCATGGTGCCTCATATTCCACAGACAAGGACTTATTGAATGTGTCAAAACATTTCAAGCACCATCATGCGGGTAACATATCATCTTTTATGGCCTTGAAAGGGTTAGGAGTTTGCCACGTGGGGGAGATGTACACCGCAAACTACTAGAATGCAAAGTATGGTGATATTCAACCTCCATACGGTATGAACTTTAGAAAGGCTGTAGATCTTTTCCTTAGCTGAAGGTTTACAAGTTTTGACATCTTTGTGTCTTGATTCATTTATAAATTGAAATGCATTTACTTTTATTGTATGTGATTCCAGCTTGCTTACCCAGTATATTTTTAAAATTCTCTCATTATGTGCTTCACTCTTAACAGGGTGGTATACACCAGAAGCAGTGTTTCCCATTTCACCTTGATTGATGAGGTCATCTAATTAGAGGAAGTGGATTGTACCATATTTTAAGTGTGTGTGTGTATAAAAAAAAAATATATTTTGTGTGTTGTGCTGTGAACAAGGCTCTCACCGAAACACGTTAGCCCTCACCATTTTGTACATGGTCATATTAGAATAAACATTATCACGATTTTTTTTTTTTTCCTCCAGAAGTGCCGGCTCCATTATACTTTCATTTTTACAAATCACGTGCCCATTGTAGGTTCATTTGGCTGTGGACACAGATCAGAATGGGCACCCTGATTGGTCCACGAGTATGCAACCCTAATGAATATCTCATAAGTGTGCATTTAGAAGATATTCACAGGTTTTGCAGCCAGTGATGTCATTGGCACATGTGCACTATGCTCTGAATTGAGGGCACACTGAATGTGACTTCCATCTCACATGCACAGGAGTGATGTCGTCATGGCTTAGCCATTCAAACCTCCAGAGCCCAAACCTGGAAGGAAGACTAGGTGAAAATTGAAGCCCTGGCAGCAGTGACAGCGCGCTGCTGGAGGGATTCTTTTACAGGTAAGTCTGTCATAATGTGCTAGTATGCAGTGAGTGCATATTAACCCTTTCATGACTAAGCCTATTTTTGAAATTTGGTGTTTACAAGTTAAAATCCATATTTTTTGCTAGAAAATTACTTAGAGCCCCCAAATATTATATATATTTTTTTAGCAGAGAATCTAGAGAATAAAATGGCGATTGTTGCAATATTTTTTATCACACGGTATTTGCGCAGTGGTGTTTTAAACGCAAATTTTTGGAAAAGGGACACTTTCATGAATTTTAAAAAATCCAAACAGTAAAGTTACCCCAATTTTTTTGTATAATGTGAAAGATGATGTTACGCCGAGTAAATAGATACCAAACATGTCACCCTTTATAATTGCACGCACTCGTGGAATGGCGACAAACTACGGTACCTATGAATTTCCATAGGCAACGCTTTAAAATTTTTTTACGGTTACCAGGTTAGAGCTACAGAGGAGGTCTAGGGCTAGAATTATTGCTCTCGCTCTGACGATCGCGGCGATACCTCACAGGTGTGATTTGAACACCGTTTACATATGCGGGCGCGACTTCCGTATGCGTTTTCTTCGCTGCGCGAGCTCGTGGGGACAGGGGCACGTTAAAAAAATTTTTATTTTTTTTACTTTATAAATTGTGTTTTAAAAACTTTTTTTTTTTTTTTTACTTTTATTGCTGTCACAAGGAATGTAAACATCCCTTGTGACAGTAATAGGTGGTGACAGGTACTCTTTATGGAGGGATGGGGGGGGTCTAAAAGACCCCCCATCCCTCCTTTACACTTCAAAGTATTCAGATCGCCGAAAATGGCGATTCTGAATACGGTGTACTTTTTTAAATTCAGCGCCACTGGCAGCCGAGTAAACGGGAAGTGACGTCATGACGTCGCTTCCGCGTTTACAACAAGAAGGCTGGAACGAAGCCGCTCACAGCTTCGTTCCAGCCCGCCCCCAGCCGCCGAAAGTACCCGATTGGACACCGGCGGGAGGGGGGGGGTGGGGGTGTCCCCTCCCGCTCCTCCGGTATAACAACCGAGCGGCTTTTAGCCGCATCGGTTGTTATACACGGGTAGCCGATCGCCCGCTGTAAACAACGGTACCGGGATGATGCCTGCAGCTGCGGGCATCATCCCGGTATAACCCCGGAAAGCCGAGTACGCATATGTGCGTACGGTCGGCGGGAAGGGGTTAAAGTATGTCATTAACTTGCTTGTTGTTTTTTTTTTTTTTTTGAAGACTTCATTAGCACTTTAATTGCTGATAGATCACTTTTGCATGTATAACATTAAAAAGTGCACACACTGTTTAAAACCAATAATGCACTGTCTCCCTCTGTTCTGTACATTATTTACTGTTGCTGAAGGGGAAAGAAAGCAACAGGAATGACAGACTGTGGAGGGAACACAGATTAGGATGGAGAAATGAAAAGCAGGTGAGGCGACAAACTCTGCTGCCAGGGACCCACAAAAGTGTTACACTTACAAGGATAGTGTCTTATTGTATCTCCCTGATATTCTCCCTGTGCATGTGAGAGGCAATGTCCCAGGCATTTGTTAGAAGGGGAAAACAGGCCAAGCTGACTGGTTTTCACTTAGGTGATTATTGTGGGAGGGGGTACCTGTCACAAAAAAGTAGCCAAAAAAAAAAAGTATTGAAACAAGGGTATGAATAGTACTTTCATTTTAAAGTGATTGCCTGCTTTAGTGAAACTTACCGTCAAGTATTATTAGCAGTATTTCCAGGACAGCATTCCTATATCCCACCCATTGTTTTTACTATTGGCATTAAATTTGTTTTTCTCACTTACTTGGTGGTGGTTCCATCTATTGGGCAAAAATTGAAGGGTGAGGTTGGGAGGGTCTTTTACCTACTTTTCTGATTGGTTCCTCAATCTACTGAAAACACAATCATTTTTCAGGTGACTGTCCTGGAAATCCTAGAGTTTTCTAGGATTAGGCAATTGGCCCTGACAGGACACTCGTTGGATAGTTCTTTGGGAAATTGTTAGATATTGGAGAAACACTGTTTTAGCAGGAACCAATCATTTTTCAGGTGACTGTCCTGGAAAGACTACTACAAGCACCTAGGTTCTCTCTGGAAATAGGAACATCTCTGCTAATACAGGCAAATTGGTGGCTCTAATGTGCATCTTATGTAGTAAGCAGTATAAATGGTAAATCCAGCATTGTTTGTATCTATAAATAACAAAAACAAAAAAGAAAACAAATATTTTTGTGGGTTTTAACGTAGAATTTTATTGAAAAATTAAAACTGCATTGCATATCATTTTAATAGTTAAACATTTCTTTTCAAGTCACAGGATAGAAAGAGTTCATTGATCACACCACAACCATATCTCTCACTTACCACACATACTGTGACCTGACAAAACCAAATATGGCAGTGTAACTATTGCTACGATCCCTGACGTTCCTCCTGAGACAACATGGACTTCTGTCTGTTATCAGCCTGTAAGTGTGCCTTCCTCTACTCTGCCTTTTCCAACACATTGCTTTAAATGCCAAAAAGGAGCAAGTTTGTTATCCTGACTAGTCATTAGTGGAAATTCTGGTATTTCTTTGTGGTTGTGATAAAGTTTGAAACATGAAGTCATAAATTATAATATAATAACTATAATTAGGTATAAAAAAAAAAAATAAAATTAATTTCCCCACGATTCACTATCGCTCGATTCCGCAAGTGTTCCAATTTACTATCGCTGTTTTCTAGCTGGTCTAAAACCACTTATGACGTAAAGGGACACTTTTTGGTTGCCATGGACAAAATTATATATAGTGCAGGTAGGGCACTGGACAAAAGGGAGGTGAAAATGATTTGATAGAGTAATGTAATCTGTAAGATTATAGTGTACTGTAGGTGTTATTTTTTTTGTACCTTTTGAATTTGCCGCCGGGCTCCGGCCCCATGTGTCGCGACGCTCGCAGGGTAATGGAGGCCGGCACACAGAGCATCAGGCAGGGGACATAGCCTAAGGAATGGTGGAAAAAACTTGCGCTAATGAGCAAAACACAGTGAGTCAAAAGATTACTTAAATTCACAAAAATGCAGCTGCAACAAAAAACTCCAAATATCCATAGAGTACCAAAGCATATATATTAAAATTTGTGCGCTAGCAGAAGTAATACAATTAGGAAGCTCCTAGGAGGTAATATCCGGAGCCGCAATATATATGAATCCCAGCACAAGAAAATACCAAAACAATAAATACAAATAGTGCATTAAAACATAATGGAAAATGGAAAATGAAAAAATATATATATCAGAAAAAAGTGAATATTCTGAAAATAAGATATAACACTCAATCATCTAAAAGACACCTATATTTAGTCCATGAACAGGCTTAGCACAAAAAAAAAAAAAGAAAGAAAGAAAACGTTCCTTTGGTGTGTCACATCAAAAACCAGAAAAGTGATAAGATGTGAAAAACGCTTCCAAACACCCACTGAATGCAGAAGAGGAGTAATGGATGTACCCTTACCCCATTCGTTGGACCTCCTCTATGGCAAGGTCATATGCGCTTGCAGATATAGCCCTCTGCAGGGACAGATGGAATGTTGATGTCCGGGTCCTGTCAGCGTGCACCACCGACTCAAAGTTGATCCGACTGATCCAACTGTCCCGTGCCCCGTAGAAGACGTCACGTATGACGAAACATGTAGGGCGTGGCCTCGCAGTGCTTGCCATCACGTGTTCTTTATTCTTTGATTGCACGGGCGTTTAGCCTTTGTTTTTATGCCGCCTTTTTAAACGTTTTTCATATTGGAACCTTTTTGTACATTTACCTGTGGTTTATTTTAACCAATAAATCCCTAATATTACTACACCATTGGAGTCGTTTTCCCCTTCTTTTCTTAAATATGGATCCTCCCAATCCTGAGTCTCCCTCCTGATGCTGGAACAGTTGGATCAGTCGGATCAACTTTGAGTCGGTGGTGCACGCTGACAGGACCCGGACATCAACATTCCATCTGTCCCTGCAGAGGGCTATATCTGCAAGCGCATATGACCTTGCCATAGAGGAGGTCCAACGAATGGGGTAAGGGTACATCCATTACTCCTCTTCTGCAATCAATGGGTGTTTGGAAGCGTTTTTCACATCTTATCACTTTTCTGGTTTTTGATGTGACACACCAAAGGAACGTTTTCTTTCTTTCTTTTTTCTTTTTTTTTTTTTGTGCTAAGCCTGTTCATGGACTGAATATAGGTGTCTTTTAGATGATTGAGTGTTATATCTTATTTTCAGAATATTCACTTTTTTCTGATTATATATATATATTTTTTCACATTTTTTCATTTTCCATTATGTTTTAATGCACTATTTGTATTTATTGTTTTGGTATTTTCTTGTGCTGGGATTCATATATATTGCGGCTCCGGATATTACCTCTAGGAGCTTCCTAATTGTATTACTTCTGCTAGCGCACAAATTTTAATTTATAGGGGACATAGCCTGCAGACACAGCGGGGGGGATATCGAAGAATCCTGGTGACAAGGTAAGTAACCTGGACCAGGATTCTGCAATGCAATCCCGAGTGTGGCTCGGGAATGCCGCTAATAGTACTGAAATTTGTCATTATGCCTTGGGGGGGGGGGGGGGGGCGCGACTACTCCCATTGGATGGCTCCCCATCTTTGGAACTCTGGCACCTTAGAAATTTTGTGTCATGTTATATAGTAACAATGTTTTTTTTTTCCCCATTGTGATTGTAATTTTGTTTTCATACCTTTTTTTCTGTTAATGTATATATTTTTTCTTGTATTGTTTTGTTCAAATTTAAAATAAAAACAGATTATAAAAAAAATAAATCTAAAATAAAATGGGCAATGGGGGGTTGGTTTACTAAAACTGGAGAGTGCAAAATCTGGTACAGCTCTGCACAGAAACCAATCAGCTTCCAGGTTTTTTGTCAAAGTTTTATTGAACAAGCTGACATTAGAAACTGGTTGCCTACCATGCACAGCTACTGTATACCAGATTTTGCAGTCTTCAGTTTTAGCAAATCATCCCCAATGTCTATTCATACTGTACACTGACAGCAACAGTATGTCCATGGGGGAATTCCATTACTTAGCCGTTTATTTTTCGACACCATAACTGGCTCCTGGATTCCAGGTGGAAAGTCAAGGACTCCATGCTCCACTTGGTTTATTTAAACTGGAGTACTGTAGTACTGATTTGATATCTTCAACATGCTGGTATTTTCTGTTGACTAATCATAAGAGTTTTCTAGGATTAGGCAATTGGCCCTAATAGGACAGTCATTGGATTGTTAGTTCTTTGGGAAATTGTTAGATATTGGAGAAACACTGTTTTAGCAGTATTGTTACATATTATACATTCAGATGTTACTTGTATGTGATGGGATTGTTCCCATTTACTGGAATGTTGAGATACTGACCTCTCTCCTTTGAAGACTATCGCAAAGTCTTCTCGATTGCTGACCTTTTGGTATAAATATTCTGAGAGCTCCAAACATTTGTTGATCTGTTGCTCAAACCCTTCAGTGCCCTGTTTGAAAAAGAAAGACATATCAAATCAATATCTTGTTTTTATTTGTCCTTAACTAAACATGCAGGAGCTGGTGGTTATGTAGTATTACTATTGACATTATCATCATTTTAGATGTGTATCACATAGAGGATTATTGCCGTTAAATTTCATTTCAGGCTTCGTTCACACGTGCGTACCACAGTGTACACTTATGCAAGGGCCGTGTTTGCCTACATAGGGATGTAAGTTGTGTTTAGGGCCATGCGGGTGCCAGGTTTGGAACAGGGGCTGCGTCCCAATTGACATGAATGAGACTGCCTGCATGGGGATTCCAGTGCTCTGTGACCAAGCCCCAGTGATAGCGTTTAGCATACTATGGGGTTGATTTACTGAAGGAAAATAAACTGCGAACTTTGCAAGTGGAGATGCACTCTGCAACGTGCTGTTGCACCAGATTTTAGTAAATGAGAGGAAGCTCTGCTGCGATCATACAATCCATGCAAGCAAAAATGCTGTTTTTTTTGTCTTGCATGCGATTGGGTATTCTTTGCACAGTGGAGCTTTGCCTCATTTACTAATCTCTGGAGCAACTACACTTGCAAAGTGCAGTCTATTTGCCTTTTGTAGATCATCCCCTATGTATATGGACTTTTGTTTGCTGTATGAAGATTATGTGGCAAAAATAGGCCAGAGTTTGTGTTTAGGATTTTATGAGTTTGCCATAAGAAGCGTTGTGCATGTTTTCTTCTTGGTGTCCTGTGTCCCAGCTAAACTCTGAAAATCACTTTATATACCTTTGCTTTATACATGAGCCAGAATTTAAATATAGCTACATGGCGACCACATTGTATTGCTTCATCTCCTGTGTCATATGATATGTTGTACTGCTTGTCTTGTTGGAAGAGATATCCTGCGCACATCTGATTGCATCCTTGAAGAATACCCTAGTGAATTAAAAAATAGGAAAAAAAATAAAATACTAATTATTTTAGGTAACGTCAGTTTGCTAAAGAATGGAAACTGAAGTGTAGCCAATTTACATAACCACTAAAAAATGCTTTAAATGTGTATTTTGTTATCAAAGTAAACAGAGAGAACTGTATTGTCTGCTTTTTATATTGTAAAGCACTGCATACACTGTTGGCGCTATATAAATCCTGTATGATAATAATACTATGCTGTATATAAAGTTGTTTTATGTATTTTAAGACTTCGGTAACACCACTGAGGTGCGGTCGATTGTGTGCATTCTTTTTTGCACATTGCTGTGTGTCGCATTTGGGGCAGAGCATTTATTTCAAAGGGCTGCTCTATGTGTGATAAATGCACAAAAAAAGATGACTGCATCATTTTAAAAATTGCACTGCGGTACCATATGTATTGACATAAGTGAACAGGCACAGATTAGTGAGATGTGTGGGGTACCATTCAGAACTCATGGCACTGTCATACATCTGTAAAACAGCAACGCATTTTGAGCACTGCGGGAAAGTGTGCGATTCTGCCTGTGTTCCGCAATGCAACAAGTGTGAACAAAGCCTAAGTCTTATAAACTGTTTGTTGGCTTTTTTTGTTTTGTTCAATTAATGAACCTAACAAAACCATTAATGTCAAATGTCTGAAATTGTCAACCCCAACTATTAGAGCCTTGTTCATTTTCAGTTTAAGAGTACAGTAATTGCTGATCAGTACCAATCAGAGACTCAGATGTCACCTTAAGTCTGACAGTTGCTGGTCTGTCAACTTTGTTACCTAACACACTCTGGGGATTTCATAAAGAGAATCTACAACACCTTTTATAATTGCACACACACGTTCTGTAATATCAAATGTTTCAAAGCAGCCCGGCATAAAATTACCTGGCAAAGAGACTGCTGGGTTTAGAGGAACAGAGACGAGGGAATGATTTATTTGTGGGGTTAATACAGGAACTGTGGGTAAACACGAGGAGAAGAAAAACCACACACAAAGTGAGAGCTATACAATACATATTAGTATAATGGATGGAGACTATTCTGAAATGCACATGATCCGGTCACAAAACAACAAAATTATCAAATAAAAAAAACAAAAAAACATATGGATTGGAAGCAATTACAAACATTTTTTTTTTGCTGTTCAGAAAACTTTAGATGCACTCAGTTAAAGGAGTAGGTCATGACTAGCTCACAATTTCACATATCAATTGTTGAAGTATCTTTAAACATTGCTGAATAATTCTGAAAAACTGCTAACTTCTGTAGTTAAAGCGGTGCTCCAGGCGTTTTTCTTTTCTTTTTTTTTTTTTTTTAAAGTCAGCAACTATAAACACTGCACTGTAGCTGCTGACTTTTACCCACATGCCGACTGGGCCATAGCCGAAAGATGGCTATAGTGCAGTCGGCTTATTCTGGGAGGGCGTCCATGGACGTCCTCACAGAATCACGCTCCCGCGCGCCCCCGGGAATGTCTGTGACTGTCGGGTCCTCAGGACCCGATGCGTCACAGAACGGGGTAAAGGGCCAATCGCAGAGGCCCTTTACCACATGATCGCTCCCGTCCAATGACGGAGCGATCACTTGTCAACAAACCGGAGCTTGTCCGGTGCAGCTCCTCCCCTCTCTTCGCACTGATCAGTACAGCGTGTGAGGAGAGGAAGGAGCCGAGTGCAGCAGCGCTGTGGGCTGTCTCTGGAGTGCCCACAGTGCTGATCTGTGCCCATCCATGCTCCACATGTGCTAAAAACATGCCTCATATGTGCCCATCCATGCGCCACATGTGCTGAAAACATGCCTTATATGTGTCCATCTATACTCCATCCATCCATGGCTCATCCGTGCTCCATCCCTGGCTCATCCGTGCTCCATCCATCCGTGCTCATCCATTCTCCATCCCTGGCTCATCCATGCGCCATCCATCCCTGGCTCATCCCTGCTCAATCTGTGCTCATCCATTCTCCATCCATCCCTGCCTCATCCATCCCTGGTCATAGATTCTCCATCCCTCCCTGGCTCATCCGTGCTCCATCCAGCCGTGGCTCATCCATGTTTATCCATGCTCCATCCGTGCTCATCCATGGCTCATTCATGTTCATCCATGCCTCATCTGTGCTCATCCTTGCCACAGCCATGCCACATCAGTGCTCATCCATGCTGCATTCTTGCCACTACAGTGCCCATCAGTGAATCACAAAAGTGTAATAGGTAGTCAAATTAGATTTGAAATTTAAGTCCCTGATGGCGCTCCCTGCATGTTGGTCCTCTGTATGTGGACAGGCTGTGTAAAAGTCTCATATGTGGTATCGCCATACCGGAGGAGAAGCAGAATATATATTGGGGTGTCATTTTTGCTATGTGTTAGAAATATCCTATAAATGGACAACTTTGTGTAAAAAAAAAAAAAAAAAAAAAAAATAATATGAGTTTTCATTATCTTTCCACGTTTTCCAAAAACTTGTGTAAAAAAAAAATAAAAATGACATGTTCAAAAGACTCCTTATGCCTTATAGAATATATGTTGGGGTGTTTACTTTCCAAAATGGGGTCATTTTGTGGACGTTTCCATTGTCCTGGCTTCCAGGGCCTTCAAAAATGTAAGAGGTAGTCAAAAAATGAAATGTGTAATTTATGTCCCTAGGACGCCTGACGGTGCTCCCTGCATGTTGGGCCTCTGTATGTGGCCACGCTGTGTAAAAGTCTCACACATGTGGTATCGCCATACTCAGGAGGAGCAGTAGGATGCGTTTTGGGGTATACATATGCTGTGTGAGAGAAATAACCTGTTAATATGACAATTCATAAAAAAAAAAAAAAAAAAGGAAAAGAAAATCTTCATGTTGCAAAGAATTGTGGGAAAAAACACTCACCATGCCTCTTACGAAATACCTTAGATTGTCTACTTTCCAAGAAGGGTTATTTGGGGGGTATTTTTACTTTCCTGGCTTCTTGGCCAAAATTCATTAAGAAAAATGACTAATTTGCTAAATTTTTAAAGCAAAACAAGCTGTCCTGAGGCCTGGCAGAGCATCACCAGGGATGAAACCCAGCATCTGGTGATGTCTATGCGTTCCAGACTTCAGGCTGTAATTGACTGCAAAGGATTTGCAACCAAGTATTAAAAAGTGAAAGTTTGATGGATGATTGTTAATTTGTCCCATTACTTTTGGTCCCTTATAAAGTGGGAGGCACATATACAAACTGTTGTAATTCCTACACCGTTCACCTGATTTGGATGTAAATACCCTCAAATTAAAGCTGAAAGTCTGCAGTTAAAGCGCATCTTGTTTCATTTCAAATCCATCTTGGTGGTGTATAGAGCCAAAAAGATTAGCATTGTGTCGATGTCCCAATATTTATGGACCTGACTGTACATACCCTGGTGATTTTCGCCTGATAACATGCACACAAGTTGACACAAAGGGGTTTGAATGGCTATTAAAAAGGTAACCATCCTCACCTGTGATCGGTTTGGTGTGTGTGTGTGTGTGTGTAAAAGGTAAATGAGTTTCTGGAAAGCAAAAGAATTGTCAAAGGATCTGTGAGAAAACCCCGTTAGACTTACCGGTAAGGGTATTTCCAGGACAGCTACTTGAGAGATGATTGGCTCTGCCCTCTAAAGGAAACACAAATCAGATACAATTTAAAAGGCCCCTCCCTTTCCTCTGACCCTCAGTTGTTTAGAAGATCAAGTAACCTCCACCAAAAGTGCACTCGGCAGAGGGAAAAAAAAAAAAAAAAAAAAAAACAGAAAATCATATAAAAACCCCACCACCAGGTAAACGAGGTCGACCAGTGAAAAAAATAGAAAAGGGTGGGAATATAGACGCTGTCCTGGAAGGTTCCTGGAAATACCATTACCAGTAAGTCTAACAGGGGTTTTCCCCCCCTCACCTTCCAGAACAGCTACTTGAGAGGATAAGCAAGATTCTATACCTTAGGGAGGGATGACAGCCTGAAGCACTTTCCTACCAAAGGAGAGGTCCTGGCTGGAAAGCATCTGAACTCTATAATGTTTGCCAAATGCATGAGAAAAGGACCAGACGGCATTTTTAGAAATTTCTTCCCATGATGCCCCTGCTCTTTCTGCCCATGATGTGGCCATGGATCTCGTTGAATGGGCCCTAATTCTAGAAGGAGGGGTGTGAACTGACGCTTTGTATGCCTCACAGATAGATCCCCTAATCCACCTAGCAATAGAACTTTTAGACCAGGGCTCTTAAACTCAAATTGCCTGAGGGCCACATGACAAGTATTCATATCCCATGGGGGCCGCATGCAAACTTTCAAACTTCAAAAGCAATAAACTATATACAGTTGTAGTTACTGCTTGCTACCAGTCACTGCTTACTGCCAGATGCTTGGCAGTGTTTGCTCTGTGCTAGATGAGCCAAGTTTGCTTTAAGTGAGTTAGCAGTTGAGACCATAACAAAAGAGGCGCAGGCGCATTATTAAACCCAGCACTGATGTCAGCAAAACGCATTGTTAAACCCAGCACAGCCCCCCACACACAGATTTCTACCCCAGTCACCCCACTAAGGACTATGGGAAAAAGACACATATAGAAGAGACAAAGTGAGCTGCACACCCCAAAATTAAGTATTGTATAAGGAAGGATTTTCCCCAATGGGGCTTTAAAACAGCAATATGCAAAATCAAGAAGAGTAGTCTAATAAATATACGAGTATTTTATTGAAAACCCATATTCAGTAACATGGTTGGATGGGTTAGACTAGGTACATACCAAATCTGGTCCAATAACACAATTCATATTCCACAATACAGTAAAAACACAAATGCACATCATTTGTTCATCAACATTGCACAGTAAAAAAAAACATTGTACATGTCATTACATTCCATCATATTGTAGAGTATACAAGCCCCGACGCGTTTCGACCTTAATACGGTCTCGTCAGTGGGACAAATAGATCTAAAAAATATATATTACATATGTACATAATTAGAGAAATATATCATCCTTCATCACATTAAATGAATTGAGACGGCAAGCCTTTACCATTTAAAGGTGGAATAGAGGTTATATATTCCAAGATAGGAGGAAACGTTGGAGAAGCCGGAGGGCCGCCACCCCCCCGTTGAAGAGGAGATGACCCGAAGGGGCTTGCAAAGAGCCACACTGTACGCGCCCTCCAAGGGGTGAGGGAGCATGCACCTGAAATGAACATCCATAATAGCCATCATCAGTTAAAGGAAAATAGTATTTGTATTAACATGAGTATTTCTAAACATGTATATATTGGGACTGACAAAGGACATGTAGTCTTTGTATAAATGTCTCACGGTAATGGATCCTATGAAAATGACTAAACAAGTTTGGATAGTAATGTAATAAAGGCATTATAGTGGTATAAAAAGAGGAAAAGTGTTTATAATTCATTAATGGTGACGTGAAATGGTGTACTGCAAATTATTGGATGTGATGCTAGGGAACTACATACATTACAACAGTACATTTTCTGGAATTTACACAGCCTTTAATTTATGACTGCCTATGTCGTTTCTTGAGGTGCTAAAATGGCAGGGCAGTACAAAACCCCCACAAATGACCCCATTTTGGAAACTGGACACCCCAAGGAAATTGCTGAGAGGCATGTTGAGCCCATTGAATATTCATTTTTTTTTTGTCCCAAGTGATTGAATAATGACAAAAAAAAAAAAAAAATTACAAAAAGTTGTCACTAAATGATATATTGCTCACACAGGCCATGGGCATATGTGAAATTGCACCCCAAAATACATTTAGCTGCTTCTCCTGAGTATGGGGATACCACATGTGTGGGAATTTTTGGGAGCCTAGCTGCGTACGGGGCCCCGAAAACCAATCACTGCCTTCAGGATTTCTAAGGGCGTAAATTTTTGATTTTACTCCTCACTACCTATCACAGTTTTGAAGGCCATAAAATGCCCAGATGGCATAAAACCCCCCCAAATGACCCCATTTTGGAAAGTAGACACCCCAAGCTATTTGCTTTGAGGCATGTTGAGTCCATGGAATGTTTTATATTTTGACACAAGTTGCAGGAAAGTGACAATTTTTTTTTTTTTTTTTTGCACAAAGTTGTCACTGAATGATATATTGCTCACACAGGCCATGGGCATATGTGGAATTGCACCCCAAAATACATTTAGCTACTTCTCCTGAGTACGGGGATACCACATGTGTGAGACTTTTTGGGAGCCTAGCTGCGTACGGGGCCCCAGAAACCAATCACCGCCTTCAGGATTTCTAAGGGTGTAAATTTTTGATTTCACTCTTCACTGCCTATCACAGTTTCGGAGGCCATGGAATGCCCAGGTGGCACAAACCCCCCCCAAATGACCCCATTTTGGAAAGTAGACACCCCAAGCTATTTGCTGAGAGGCATGGTGAGTATTTTGCAGCTCTCATTTGTTTTTGAAAATAAAGAAAGACAAGAAAAAAATTTTTTTTTTCTTTTTTCAATTTTCAAAACTTTGTGACAAAAAGTGAGGTCTGCAAAATACTCACTATACCTCTCAGCAAATAGCTTGGGATGTCTACTTTCCAAAATGGGGTCATTTGGGGGGGTTTTGTGCCACCTGGGCATTCCATGGCCTCCGAAACTGTGATAGGCAGTGAAGAGTGAAATCAAAAATTTACGGCCTTAGAAAGCCTGAAGGCGGTGCTTGGTTTTCGGGGTCCCGTACGCGGCTAGGCTCCCAAAAAGTCTCACACATGTGGTATCCCCGTACTCAGGAGAAGCAACAGAATGTATTTTGGGGTGTAATTTCACATATTCCCATGGCATGTTTGAGTAATATATCATTTAGTGACAACTTTGTGCAAAAAAAAAAAAATTGTCTCTTTCCCGCAACTTGTGTCACAATATAAAATATTCCATGGACTCCACATGACTCAGCAAATAGCTTGGGGTGTCTACTCACCAAAACGCTCCAAAAAAACTGTTAGCGATCGCAGGGATCAGGCCTGACTCTGCGAATGCTGCAGTTATGCGTTTAGTGTTTTGTAAGTGACAGTGATCGATCGATCGATACTGCACTTGGGTGGGCTGGGCCAGGCCGAGGGGAAAAACGCAGGTGCTAGCAGGTATCTGGGCTGATCCCGCTAACACTGCGTTTTTGGGAACCCTAAACTGCTGGGGACGCTAGTATAGATCTGATCGGATCAGATATTGATGCGTTCAGATACTATACCACTAAGGGAGGCGTATGCTGCATGCATGGGTGTTAGCGGTACTGGCGCTAAGCTGACGCTGTCTGGGGCGACGCATATCACCGCCGGGCGATCAGGGTGCTAAACCTTTATTCGGTAATAAACGGCGGGTGCCCTGACACTATAAAAAATAAACGAACTAACCAGCGTCAACCGTAAAGGTTATACGGTGATCAGTGGTGAACTAGGGGTCAATCAAAGGGTTAAAACATTTATTAGATAGTATATGGGGGTCCCTCTCGCTATAAAACGCTGACGCCGAACACTGGTGACGGGGGGTGATCAAGGGGTTAAAACTTTATTAGGGGGGTACCCTAGACCTACAGGGGGCTAACACTCACTGCCCTACCACTTCTAACTGTCACAAACTGACACCATGCAGTAATCAGAAAAAAAAAAAATACTGCTTGGTGTCAGTGTGACAGGGAGGGGTGATTGGGGGGCAATCGGGGGGGGGGGGGGGGGGGGGGGGGGTTGGGGGTGTAATGTGTACCTGGCATGTTCTACTGTGTGTGTGTTGTGCACTCACATGTCTTCTATCCTCGGCGCCGGAACGGAAACTGCCGAGCCGAGGAGAGATGACATCACATCCTCTGCCTGTAAGTACTACACACAGGCAGGGGAGGATTCCCATTGGCTGGGAGCGATCGCGAGGGGGGGGGGGCCACGATCGGATGGCCTCCCCCTCGCCTCTCAACGCTCCCAGACAAATGGCGACCGCCGCAGGCACCGGGGGGGGGGGGGGGGGGTTTCGATCGGACCCCCCGCCCGCGGGAGGCAGATCACGTACGGGTACGTGATTCTGCCTGCCCATGCCATTCTGCCGACGTATATCGCCGTTAGGCGGTCGGCAAGTGGTTAAATCAGCTAAATACATTTCATGTGCACCTAAATAAAAGGGCGTGCAGCGTCTTACAGTTTTTTCTTTCTAAAGAAGCCACTTGAGTATAAAAGCCAGAAGCTGCAGACTAGCACTTCCACTACTGGGTCAGAGCTATAGCTCTCTAATCAGTAAAACGTAGGCCCCTTGTTGATTGGACAGCTCTAGCTCAGCAGGGGATGGGTCACTCTCTTCAACATGCCGGACAAGCTTTGTACAGAAAATCTACTGTAAGGCATGAAACACATTTTGTTTTTATGTACTGTATTTAGCAAGCGTTAGCTGAAAGTTCAACTGGGCTTTAATTACTTCAATACAGGAGGCACTTTCACCTCCTTCCTGCCCAGGCCAATTCTCAGCTTCCAGCGCTGTCACACTTTGAATGACAATTGCGAGGTCGTGTAACACCGTAAGAATAGTATAAACTCCCGCGCTTATGGTAAGAAAATACAAAAACATATATAAAGAAATGCAGCCTCTATCAATAAATCCACCCTAAGGTGAAAATAGAAAAATATAGGAAGAAAATGGATAGAAATGGCGCTGTTCTTACTTTAAGATGTTCCAGACCCTCTAAATGCGTGAGTGATTCCTAGTGCTAGTATGTGCTAAAGTGCATAGTGCATAGAATCGTGCAAAAAGAGCTAGCAGTACTGATATCTGACAGTACTGTTTATATGACAAACACTGTTCACACTGTTATATGCTACTATATAGTAATATAGTGTGAGCCTCCTACTCAGAGGACCACCATCTGAAATGAATAAAAGTGGAAAAAACATACAAAATAAAAAAAACATTTGCATGCAAAAATAAAAAGGAGATATATTATATACACACACACACCTGTGCAAAATCCACAAATGTAACCAGTGTATAATAATGCTATAGTGCTGGACTCAACGTGCATATAATGTCCTTAGATACTGGTGTACTACAAAGCCCAAAATAAAGTGACAAAGTGCTCCTTCAGATTTTTATTCAGTGCTTCTTTAAAAAGGTGCCCCATAGGAAACGCACTCACCTCTATTATTCAACCCACAAGGAGGTATTTCACTTTCACAGTATGAGCCACTGTGTAGCGGGGCTAACAGCGCCATTGCATCACTTCCGGTTTTCAGGCCGTGGAGCACAGATCGTTCCGGCTTCCCGATTTTAACCATTCGCTTTGTATTTACTTACTAAATGCGAGTACCCATTGACTATGTGAATAAATACTCTAATGTTTTTGCGGTAATACACTAAGGAGTGTTTTTCTTCTGTATATGTGGGCATTTTAAGAGGCTAGCTGCAAGGAGATCACTTATACCACAGACATAGAAGCAATTTGCAGACACAGGACAACAGGCTTTCCCATTCTGTATGCTACACATGGGAGAGACATCACCAATTTATATCATAGGAATATAATCAAAACTAGTTATCAGACTTTTAAAGATAAAAGCAACGATTACACTACTCCTAGTGTTACAGGTATTCACCATTTAAAGCCCCACTCCAACCAAAATATTTTAGTATAGCAAGGAGGGGTTCAAAAAAAAGTTGAATTGATCTTTAAACACCACCTTAATTTATCCCCTGCTATATGTGCTTCAACTTGGGAGACTGAAAACTATAGAGTTAGGAACACAGTGTACAGAGGAGTGTGTGGCTTTCACATAGATTGGCAAATGTGTGCAACTACCTTTGTCATTTACATACACTGTTGTTTTTTTCTCAGGCTAGCTGGTAAGTGTGCTAGTAAATTTTTTGTTGTTTTGTAACCTGACAAAGGCTGCTCAGATGAGAACAGGGAAGCTCTTTAACAAATTCTAAAACAAAGGCCCCTCCAAAAATATGAATTGTATTCTTCACATTCAAGAAATAAGTGGAAACCCCTCCACTTGAGGAGTCACATGGGTCTCTCCATTTGGACCCCCTGCTGATCCAGCTCGGAGACTTCTGAGTTTTTTTCCAAGGCACAGCTTTGGCTCAGAAATCTAAAGGTAACGGATTTCTAAGCCAGAGCGGAGCCTCCACACAACACTATTTTGTTCTGCCTCTGACACTACAAGATCAACAGGTCTTCCAAGTCGTGCCACCCAGCCAGTTTGTATTAGCCCATAAGTGAATGCATTTTCCCCGTCTTTCCTGAAGTTTGTGTTGGTCTAAACAGAACTATGCTGAACGGAATAAAGTATGAGCCACTACTCCGTTTTAAATTGATCGTAAACCCTTTACAACAACTTTATTCTACAGGCAAGCCTATAAACAAGCCTATAATAAGGCTTACTTGTAGCTACCTGCACGGTTTAGGCGATATCCCCTGTATGTGCCGATTACATCGGCACATGCGCACTGGTGTAAACTGAAGCAATGGCACGTATGTGCCGTTACTTCAGTCTGTGTGCCGTTACCGGCAGCTCCTGCGTGGGAGTGATGCCATTACAGCTCCGGCCAATCACAGTGCAGGAGCCAGGATACCCGGAAGTAACCAAGGGAGAGATGTTGCCGGCCAGAAGGGAAGACGAGGAGGGCTGGGGGGCCTTGGTTCTCGGGTAATTAATGAATAATGAGCTGGTAGGCTATGCCTACTAGCTCATTATGCCTTTGTCTTGCAGGGTTTTTTCCCCCCCAGGGTTTACAACCACTTTAACCACTTAACATCCGTGCTATGGCCGAATGACGGCCACAGCGCGGACCTGAATTCCCGGGAGGCCGTCATATGACGGCCTCCCCTGTGCACTCGCCCTGCAGGGAGCGTGCTGTGATCACCGAGTCACTGAGACTTCGGTGATCATCAATCCAAGTAAGGGGCCGGTCCCGGCCCCTTACCATGTGATCAGCTGTCAGCCAATGACAGCTGATCACATGATGTAAACAAAAGATCGGTAATCGTTTTTTTTTTCTACTCACGCTGACAGCACGATCAGAAAAAAAAGCCGATCACCGGCTCAGATGTGAGGCACATCTGTGCCACATAACAGTGCCACCTATCAATGCCCACCAGTAGTGCCAATCAGTGTAACTGATCAGTGCCCATCACTGCTGCCTCATCAGCGCCCATCACTGCTGCCTCATCAGCGCACATCAATGAAGAAGAAAAATTACCTGTTTTAAAAAATTTTTTATAACAAAATAAAAAAAATTTTTTTTTTTTTTTTTTTTTTTTAAATTCAGTTTTTTACATTTTTTTTTAACAAAAAGTAAAAAAAAACTGCAGGAGGTGATCAAATACCACCAAAAGAAAGCTCTATTTGTGGTGAAGAAATAATAAAAATTTCATTTGGGTACAGTGTTGTATGACCGCGCAATTGTCATTCAAAGTGCGTCAGCACTGAGGGGGGTTTAAGTGCCCAGTAAGCAAGTGGTTAAACAAGCACTGAAGAAGGACATAGCAGCGCAGGAGGTTTTTTTGAAATTTTTAGGTTTGTGTGTGAAGTTGTAAGACACACATAATGTAAACATAGAATACAGACTAGAACATATTCAACTTACCAGCCTAAGGCATTTATTGGAACAATGAAGTCAAAGAAAGGTTCAAGTCCAGATCTGTGTCCAGGAGAGTTCTCTTGCACCTGTTAAGAGAAGCGGAGTCTGTTTAGTCATCGATTTGGAGAGAGTTTCGATTTATCATCACAGTAAATCTGAACTGTACTGTGCAGGATGTGAGGGCTGTTGGTGCTTTGACTTGAAACCAACAAATTCAGGAGTTATGGAAAAAATATAGTGGCCGCCACTGTCAATCGTTCCTTCAGGGTTCCCAGTGCACTCATTGCCCACCTATAATGCCGAGCCTCTGGCATCACAACTTTCAAAAGTTACTGACGCAAAACAAATATGTAGGGCTGAAACAACTAATCGATTATGAAATTAATCGATTACTATTTTCATAATCGAATAATCGACCAGTAACATAATGGGGTTAAGAAAAACTAAAATGAGCCCTTTATGGTACAAAAAGAGCAAATAATCACTACTGTAAATATTACTTTCACAGTTCTACAGTAAAAAAAAAAAAATGAACCCCTTACAGTAGTGATTATCTGCTTTTTTTTGTACTATAAAGGGCTAATTTTAGGGTTTTTTTAACCCCATTATGTTACTAAACGTCTTAGACCTGGTTGCACTACAGTTCATTTACATGGTTTCCTATGGGACACGTTCACATCTATGCTTTTTTTTAGCCGCTGCGTATTTGGAAAGGGTCAGGGACTTTAACGCAAAACGGTGCTTTTTTGGTTCAATATACTTCAATGGAGAAGCATGTAATGCGTTTGGCCAAAAAAATGCAAAAACACAAATCGCAGCAAAAATACGTGTGCAAAAATCAAAATGCACAGCAAAAAGCACTGCAGAAATAGATCAAAAGCAAACTGCATAGGTGTGTACCGAGCCTTATGCTGGCCACACTGATTAATTTTCAGACGAGAATATTCAGACGGACAATCTTTGTACATTCACTGAATGAAAGAATGTTTGAAATTTTCACTTGTTTTTAACATTCTGTTTTTAAAATGAAGGAAAAACCACATACACCGTCTGAAAATTCCTTTGACCAAGAAGTTTTCTATTTCCAAATTGTCACCATGGTTGAAAATGAATGTCGATTTGACCCCACTAACTATAAAAAAAAAAAAAAAAAAAAAAAAAAAACCACGTTCTTAAAATGCCTTTTTTTTTTTTTTTTTTTTTGAAGGAAGACATTGTTTTTTAAATTAAAAAAAATTGATCTCTGAGTCTGATGATATTTACCGGATTCACCTTTTAACCACTTCCCGCCCTGCCCATAGCAGATGACGGCCGGGCGGTGGTTCAGGGGGGCGCGCATCGCGGTGATCGGTGTGTCAGTCTGACACACGCTGCTACACCGATCTTGGTAAATAGCCTCCGGCGGATCACGGCGTCAATAGGAAGAGCCGTTGATCGGCTTTTCCTCACCCGCGTCTGGCAGACGCGAGGAGAACCGATCTGCGGCTCTCCTGGCAGGGGGGTCTGTGCTGATTGTTTATCAGCGCAGCCCCCCCTCAGATCACCACACTGGACCACCAGGGAAGGGGCAACATGTGGATGGCCAGGTATGTACCTCATGGCCATCCAAATGTGCCCAGTGTGCCCAGTCAGTGCCACTCAGGGCCCACAAATGGGCCCTGATTGGCACCATTATGTTGCTGTGATGCCCAGCAATGCCACCCTTAGGGGCATCAGTGCAAACAATCAGTGTCATCAGTGCCACCCAGTGTCCATCGGTGTCACCTGTCAGTGCCCATCTATCAGTGCCCATCCGTGCCACCCATAAGTACCCATCAATGCCACCATACGAGTGCCCATCGGTGCTGCATACCAGTGCCACCTAATCGGTGCCCATCAGTGCCCATCATTGAAGAAGAAAACGTACTTATTTACAAAAATTAACAGAAACAAAGAAAAACTTGTTTTTTTTCAAAATTTTCGGTCTTTTTTTATTTGTTGCGCAAAAAATAAAAACCGCAGAGGTGATCAAATGCCACCAAAAGAAAGCTCTATTTGTGGGAACAAAATGATAAAAAATTTGTTTGGGTACAGTGTAGCATGACCGTGCAATTGTCATTCAAATTGCGACAGCGCTGAAAGCTGAAAATTGGCCTGGGCGGGAAGGTGTCTAAGTGCCTGGTATTGAAGTGGTTAATAGTATAATAGTATATATCCTCCAATAGTATATACAATATATCTCTTCTGTCTGTTATTCTCAGAGTGGATTAGATATTTTGCTCCCTAACCATATAGTTATTTATATTACCACTGCATAGAGATATTTAAGAATAAATTGCCTTTTTTTAAAAATTTACATATCAACTAAATTATACACCACACTTTTTTTTTTTTTTTTTTTTTTAAGCTTATTAACCGATTAATCGAAACAATAAATCGGCCAACTAATCGATTATGAAAATAATCGTTAGTTGCAGCCCTACAAATATGCACACTAGGGGTTATGATGATGCCTTTCTGCAGGATTTTTCCAGTTCCATGACTAAGAAGGTATTAAAAAAAAAGGAAAAAAAAAGGTAGGCAACGGGAGTCCTCACATTTCAGTATACGTTTCTCTAAAGGACCATCACCGGCATCTGCTAAAATGAAGAAGGAGAAGCCAATCTGAACTCTGATCCTCCACTTTGGCTGTGATGAAGATGTGTGATCAAGGAATAATAGAGAGAATATTTTTATGCTGGGGCCCATTTGAAGCGAGTAGGCTGCAGAAATGCAGTTTGCTCGAATGTACAATAAATTTAATAATAATAAATTGCAAATATGTCAATAGAATATGTCAATAGTACTCCTTCCTCCAGCATATGTTGCACCATGCAAGTCTGACGTCTTTACTCTTCTTAGGTTAATTCATTTTACTGTACATCCCTAAAAAGCTTCTGTGGCTCCCTCAGCAAGGTTTGCATTGTCTAGTTTGCTGTGCTGCAACAAGGAAAATGCTGAGTACAACCAAAGACAAGCACATCCTAATGGAGTCACTCCCAGGGCCAGATCACATGCAAATGACTGCTGCCAAGCCTGCCTTCTGCCTGGGAATCTACAGTATACAATCTCCCTGTACTGAGTTGTGTTGTATTAAACCAAGTGACATTATACAAAAATAAAATATACATTTCTACAGAATAATAAACTAGATCAGAAGAGCGTAGACTACTTGAAGTGATTCTAAAGTCAGGTTTTCTACCGGAATACATTCTCTGCATTAAAAGTAACAAAGCTTTCACTGTTTGTGCCTTTCCATCCCACCCTAAACACCTACCTGACACCGCTCTCCATCCAGCTGTCCCCACCTCCAGCCCTACTCTGCTCTCTTCCTGCATTCATGGGCTTGGCTGAGAGCAGTGGAACTCATTGGTTCCCGCTGCTGAGAGTCAAATTAATGAGGGAGTAGGGGGTGGGGCTGAGCCGTGCATGTCAATGGACGCACACAGCCTGGCTCAGGATCAACCCGGCACGAGTGTCCTCAGAGACCAGGAGGAGGCAAAAGTGCAAGGGACTCCAGAAGAGGTAGTACAAGACCACTATGTGTAATACTTGCAAAGAGCAGGTAAGTATAACTTTTTTACATTATTTAATTCTTCTTCTCCCCCACGTCTGTCCCTGGCTCGCCCCTTTCATCCATTGGTTTCAGTTCTTTCAATAAGAGGCTCATCATTACTTGTGGTCATTGTATTCAAGATTCTATGGACAGCCTCAAGCCAGCCCCTCCCCCCAGCTGTGATCTGCCATAGAGAAGCACAGAGACCTAGTGATGATGTCACAGTCTAAAATGAGGTATGTCATGAAAATAGAAAGGTTTTCTTTATACATTTCCTTAGCGTGTTGAGGAGGGTGGAAAGGAGGAATTGGGGAAGGTAAAATATAAGCAGATTAAACTACAGCTTTTAAAGCCCAAATTCAGACTTTTTTTTTATAGCCTCTGACATTGTGAGAAAAGATTAGAACTTCCCTTCCTGTCTTAGTGACAGCGCATTAGAGAAGTAGGGAAGAGATGGAGACTCTCCATTAGCAGAGACAGCATTTCACATCCTTCTAAGGGGGAAATCTCAGAAAGCCTGCCTGCTCAGCAGTGATTAGCTGACAGATTCCCTCTGCTGTGCAGACAGACTCCAACGGAAACCGCTCCATGTGGAAGGGGCCCAACACATCTTAGTGCCTTTTGCAGTTTAGACACTAGGGGGAGCCCTCAGTGGCTCAGTTTTATTACTCTGCCTTAACTTCTGAGACAAGTTATACCCCACATACTCCCATACTTGCATTGTGAAACAAAGCAGTAGAGGACAATTTTTGCTTTAAGAATGCATTCAGAGGTAAAGCGGAAGTCCCACCGACCCGGTCACCCAACAAATACTAGGGGTGAAACAGTGTATAGAGCCAACCAGTTCCACACACAAGTACACAGTACAAGAATATACTTCACCCCATTCTCTGGAAAGTTTAGGAAGGTGGTGCTGCAGGCCGATAAAGGGTTCACAGTTTCCTTTGGGAGAGAGTGTCCCAGATATCTCATGGATGCCCCTTCCTCTTCCACACCACGAGTACTAAATCTTGTGTATAAAATGAGCAGCAAGAGGTAAGGAATACATTCCCCGGGTGTAGGCTCTCAGTACTGCGAGGACTCCGCATTACACCTCACAAATCAGAATGGCAGAACAAGCATTATGGGAACAAGGAAATGCTTAGCAAGTCCAACTCTGGGCTCATGTATATTTGTGTGTGTGTAATGTGTTATATAAATCTTGCTGGCAGTAAAACCCTATGCAACTTCTGTAATAATGTTACATGCATGAAGTGCAAATGTCCCCGATTTGCTAGGAAGCCCCCCCCACCTAACCTCCTTGACTGCTAGGATGCAGGTAGCGACACACCCCCCCCCCCCGCACAGGATTTATACAAGCTAGGACACAAACTTCTATTCAGGCCACTTGCAAGCGCATTCAGGGCTGATGGCGTATATTTACACTCAGTACTGTATGCATGTAAAACGTAAGTACAAATGCTTACAAGTGTACAACATTCACCACTTCAGCCCCGGAAGAATTTACCCCATTCTTGCCCCGGAAGAATTTACCCCATTCTTGACCAGAGCACTTTTTGCGATTCGGCACTGCGTCGCTTTGACTGACAATTACGCGGTCATGCGACGTTGCACCCAAACAAAATTGACGTCCTTTATTTCCCCACAAGCAGAGATTTCTCTTGGTGGTATTTGATCACCTCTGCGGTTTTTATTTTTTTCGCTATAAAACAAAAAAAAACAAAAAAAAAAAAAAAAAGGAAGATCGACAATCTTGAAAAAAACAAAAAAACAATATTTTGTACTTTTTTTTTTTTTTTTTACTAGTAATGGCGGCGATCTGCGATTTTTATCATGACTGCGACATTATGGCAGACACATCGGACAATTTTGACACTTTTTTTGGGACCATTGTCATTTTTAGGCCCCTTTCACACTGGAGCGGTTTTCAGGCGGTATTGCGCTAAAAATACCGCCTGAAAACCGCCCCTAAACAGCCTCCGCTGTTTGTTCAGTGTGAAAGCCCGAGGGCTTTCACAATGAAGCGGTGCGCTCGCTGCGAGCCGCTTCTTTGGAGCGGGGAAGGAGCGGTGTATTCACCGCTCCTGCCCATTGAAATCAATGGGACAGCGCGGCTATACCGCGGTAATACCGCGGCTATAGCCACGCTGTATGAGCGGATTTAACCCTTTTTCGGCCACCAGCGGGGGTTAAAACCGAACCGCTAGCGGCCGAATACCGCTGCAAGAACGACGGTACAGCAGCGCTAAAAATAGCGCTGTTGTACCGCCGACGCCCCCACCGCCCCAGTGTGAAAGGGGCCTTACAGCAATCGGTGCTATAAAAATGCATTGATTACTGTAAAAATGTCACTGGCAGTGAAGGGGTTAACCACTAGGGGGCAATCAAGGGGTTAATGTGTTTCCTATTGTGTGTACTAACTGAAGGGGAGAGGGGACTGTGTAGGGGAGATGACAGATCGGTTTCATACTTTGTATGAACAGACGATCTTGTCTGTTCTCCCCTCAGAGAACCGGGATCTCTGTGGTTATACACAGAGATCCCGATTCTTCGTGTGCCCCGAGAGATCGCGGGAGCCTGGCGGTGATCGCGACCGCCGGGCACTCGCATAGGCTCCGTGGGCTAGCAAACCTAGTGTCCAAATCTAGAAGCGATGTAACACGACGGCGATTCACGCAGCTGAGCCATGCTGCCGCAGTGCAACTGTGGCGGCTGGTCAGCAAGCGGTTAAAGTAGAACTTCAGCCAAAATCTTTCATCTTTCAGCACTCGATCAGTGCTATAAAAATGCAGTGAAGGGGTTAACACTAGGGGGCGGTGAAGGTGTTAACTGTGTTGGAATCAAATAGGTGATAAGTACAGCGCTGCTCCAATAGTGTTATAAAGATGGTTAGGCCCCTTTCACACTGGAGCGGTTTTCAGGCGGTATTGCGCTAAAAATACCGCCTGAAAACCACCCCTAAACAGCCTCCGCTGTTTGTTCAGTGTGAAAGCCCGAGGGCTTTCACACTGAAGCGGTGCGCTCGCAGGACGGTAAAAAAAGTCCTGTGAGCCGCTTCTTTGGAGCGGGGAAGGAGCGGTGTATTCACCGCTCCTAAACCGCTCCTGCCCATTGAAATCAATGGGACAGCGCGGCTATACCGCGGCTATAGCCGCGCTGTACAAGCGGATTTAACCCTTTTTCGGCCGCCAGCGGGGGTTAAAACCGAACCGCTAGCGGCCGAATACCGCTACAAGAACGACGGTACAGCAGCGCTAAAAATAGCGCTGTTGTACCGCCGACGCCCCCACCGCCCCAGTGTGAAAGGGGCCTTACACAATAAGCGGCTAACACGCCTCTAAGACATAGGTAGAAGTAAATAAATCAGAAAATGTGTAGTGTAGCGCTATGCGTATAAATAAAAGATATGAAAACAGAAAATTGGGCTCAAACCATCTCTCAATGGTCAGCAAATAAACAAGGAATACTTCAAAAAATGAAAAGTGACTCAATACAGAAAGTGCACTATACGTTACAAAATGACATGTAAAATATAATAAATTACAATACACCAGTGAAGAGTGAAAAGACAAGACCAAATTATAAATGGATAGAAAATCGACCAAAAAAGTCCATAGATGTTTAGAGAATGTGTTCCTGATAAAAATCAAAAACCACCACCAAAAGTCTCTGAGGGTTAACTGGTGAAAACAACAATGGAAAGCTTCTGGTAGGTGAAGAGGTAGAACACCAAATGGAATGAGACGTCTCAGTATATAACAGGACCATCATCAGAGCATCTGAGGAGGCTTACCGGAAGCAGGGGACTTGAAAAGACATACTTCTTACAAGTCTCAAAAAGCTTATTTAGCCGTGTGACAGATCTTCCCTTCCCCCCTATTTGAAGTTGTGGATACCCGATGACCCATCTTGCCAGTCCTGGCGGCTAAATAAGCTTTTATATACTGAGACGTCTCATTCCATTTGGTGTTCTACCTCTTCACCTACCAGAAGCTTTCCATTGTTGTTTTCACCAGTTAACCCTCAGAGACTTTTGGTGGTGGTTTTTGATTTTTATCAGGAACACATTCTCTAAACATCTATGGACTTTTTTTGGTCGATTTTCTATCCATTTATAATTTGGTCTTGTCTTTTCACTCTTCACTGGTGTATTGTAATTTATTATATTTTACATGTCATTTTGTAACGTATAGTGCACTTTCTGTATTGAGTCACTTTTCATTTTTTTGAAGTATTCCTTGTTTATTTGCTGACCATTGAGAGATGGTTTGAGCCCAATTTTCTGTTTTCATATCTTTTATTTATACGCATAGCGCTACACTACACATTTTCTGAATGTGTTAACCGTGTTACCTGGGAGGTGATTCTAACCGAGGGGGGAGGGGACTAGAGGAAGTGAGGGATCGTGATTCCTAGCTAATAGGAACACACGATCTGTCACTCCTCTCAGAACAAAACATGGATGTGTGTTTACACACACACACACTTCCGTGTTTTGTTCCACGTGTGCGCGCCTGCTATATCGATCCCGCGAGCCGATGTACAGCTACAACGGTCCGCGGGATCGTGCCGACCTGTCGCAGTATAATGACGGCAGCTGGTCGGCAAGCAGTTAAATATAAATCATATGGAGGACCGAGGGTGCTGATTTTTTTTTCAATGCAGATGAGAGAGCCGAGCTCAGCTGTGTGCTCCATAGAATAACACACAGCTGCATTCAGATCCATATATAATGTACACATTACAGACCTGAGTGCAGAATATTATGTAACCGTGTACATAGGCACTCTGTCTGGGCATTCTAATTCATTTTCATATAATAATAATAAAAAATAAATAATCGAAGTCTGCACATTTCCTGATGCAGCCACACCACCGCTTCTTAAAGAATAAGTTCACCTTTGGAAGATGTTACCAGTTCCTTCAGTATTTAGGGTAACCCATGTAACATGTTCCCACTCCTGCCTCCCCCCCCCAGACAGTGACCTGTATGTGATTTTCTTCGGCTCCGGGGCGAGCACTGCTGGAGCCCCAGAAACTGCGGAAGCCAGTCAGCAGGTTCGTCAGATACAATGTCCGCCAGGACCGGCCAATTGTTCTGGGGAGAGCCAGAACAGCGGCCTTCCTATGTAAACAAGGCCGATCAACGTTCTGCCATAGGGGAAAAATGGAGATCTTGTGTTTCTAAGCAGAAAACACAGATGTCTGTTTTCTTTTAGTCAAAGCATCCCCCACAGTTAGAAAGCACCCCTAGGGACACACTTAACCCTTTGATCGCCCCTGATAAACCCTTTCCTGCCAGTGTCATTACTACGGTAACTGCATTTTTTAGCATTGATTACTGTAATAATGTCACTGGTCCCCAAGAAGTGATGAGCACGGAGGCTCCAGCCGCTGTCTCTCTCCTCATTGGACAGATTGAATGGCTCCTGCGGCTTTCAATCAAATCAAGTGACACGGGAGTGGGGTGGGGGCAGGACAATGTCCCGATGTGTCAATCAACGCAGCAGCGGAACTCGGGAGTGAGCCCGCACAGGTGCCCCCATGGAAAGCAGCTTTCCATGGGGTCACCCAATGGAGGAGGAGTCAGGAGCGCAGGAACCCAAAAGAGGATCAGGGATGCTCTATGCAAAACCATTACACAGAACAATGGTAAGTATAACATGGTTGTTTTTTATTTTTTTAAAACTAAAAAGAATTACAATCGCTTTAAGGGACCCCAAACACTGGACAGAATGATATTTGGCAGCCATTTTGTTTTTCTTTAATGACAGCAACAAGGGGACAGGGGATGTATGGAGGAGCCATAGGAGTCTGTGCTGTCACTGAACACCTGTGTGAAGCCTCTGATGGATGAGACATTAGAAACTTCTCAGAATGTAGATAAGAATGAGAATGAAGGAGCCGCTACTGAGGTCAGTGATGAGGAGTTCACTTCACAACCAATCCAAAGCCTGAACACGGGCAATGTCAGCCAATCAGAAACCCCACAGTACTGGGAGATCAATCACAGGATGGGGGGGGGTCATCACTGACAACTGGAGGCAAGAGGGGTGAAGCTTTGGATGTACATACACACGGGGGAGGGGGAGGGGGAGGGGGAACAGAGATGAGACACACACACACACACAAAAGGAGGGGGGAACAGAGATGAGACACACACACACACACACACAAAAGGAGGGGGGAACAGAGATGAGACACACACACACACAAAAGGAGGGGGGAACAGAGATGAGACACACACACAAAAGGAGGGGGGAACAGAGATGAGACACACACAGGGGGGGGGGAACAGAGATGAGACACACACGGGGGGGGGGGGGGAACAGAGATGAGACACACACACACACAAAAGGAGGGGGGAACAGAGATGAGACACACACACACACACACAAAAGGAGGGGGGAACAGAGATGAGACACACACACACACACACAAAAAGAGGGGGGAACAGAGATGAGACACACACACACACACACACACACACAAAAGGAGGGGGGAACAGAGATGAGACACACACACACACACAAAAGGAGGGGGGAACAGAGATGAGACACACACACACACACACACACAAAAGGAGGGGGGAACAGAGATGAGACACACACACACACACACACACAAAAGGAGGGGGGAACAGAGATGAGACACACACACACACACACAAAAGGAGGGGGGAACAGAGATGAGACACACACACACACACACACACACACACACAAAAGGAGGGGGGAACAGAGATGAGACACACACACACACAAAAGGAGGGGGGAACAGAGATGAGACACACACAGGGGGGGGGGGGAACAGAGATGAGACACACACAGGGGGGGGGGGGGAACAGAGATGAGACACACACAGGGGGGGGGGAACAGAGATGAGACACACACAGGGGGGGGGGGGGGGGGGAACAGAGATGAGACACACACAGGGGGGGGGGGGGGGAACAGAGATGAGACACACACAGGGGGGGGGGGGGAACAGAGATGAGACACACACAGGGGGGGGGGGGGGGAACAGAGATGACACACACAGGGGGGGGGGGGAACAGAGATGAGACACACACAGGGGGGGGGGGGGGGGAACAGAGATGAGACACACACAGGGGGGGGGGGGGGAACAGAGATGAGACACACACAGGGGGGGGGGGGGGGGAACAGAGATGAGACACACACAGGGGGGGGGGGGAACAGAGATGAGACACACACAGGGGGGGGGGGGAACAGAGATGAGACACACACAGGGGGGGGGGGAACAGAGATGAGACACACACAGGAGGGGGGGGGGGAACAGAGATGAGACACACACAGGAGGGGGGGGGAACAGAGATGAGACACACACAGGAGGGGGGGGGGGGAACAGAGATGAGACACACACAGGAGGGGGGGGGAACAGAGATGAGACACACACAGGAGGGGGGGGGGGGGGAACAGAGATGAGACACACACAGGAGGGGGGGGGGGGGGAACAGAGATGAGACACACACAGGAGGGGGGGGGGGGAAAGAGATGAGACACACACAGGAGGGGGGGGGGGAACAGAGATGAGACACACACAGGAGGGGGGGGGGGGAACAGAGATGAGACACACACAGGAGGGGGGGGGGGGGAACAGAGATGAGACACACACAGGAGGGGGGGGGGGGGGAACAGAGATGAGACACACACAGGAGGGGGGGGGGGGGAACAGAGATGAGACACACACAGGAGGGGGGGGGGGAACAGAGATGAGACACACACAGGAGGGGGGGGGGGGAACAGAGATGAGACACACACAGGAGGGGGGGGGGGGAACAGAGATGAGACACACACAGGAGGGGGGGGGGGAACAGAGATGAGACACACACAGGAGGGGGGGGGTGAACAGAAATGAGACAGACACACACACACACAGGAGGGGGGGACAGATGAGACACACACACACACGAGGGGGGGGGAGAACAGAGATGAGACACACACACACACACACAGGAGGAGGAGGGGGGGGGGACAGAGATGAGACACACACACACGGGGGGGGGGGGACAGAGATGAGACAGACACACACAGGAGGGGGGGGGACAGAGATGAGACACACACAGGAGGGGGGGGGACAGAGATGAGACACACACAGGAGGGGGGGGGACAGAGATGAGACACACACAGGAGGGGGGGGGGACAGAGATGAGACACACACAGGAGGGGGGGGGGACAGAGATGAGACACACACAGGAGGGGGGGGACAGAGATGAGACACACACAGGAGGGGGGGGGGACAGAGATGAGACACACACAGGAGGGGGGGGGGGGACAGAGATGAGACACACACAGGAGGGGGGGGGGACAGAGATGAGACACACACAGGAGGGGGGGGGGACAGAGATGAGACACACACAGGAGGGGGGGGGGACAGAGATGAGACACACACAGGAGGGGGGGGGGACAGAGATGAGACACACACAGGAGGGGGGGGGACAGAGATGAGACACACACAGGAGGGGGGGGGACAGAGATGAGACACACACAGGAGGGGGGGGGACAGAGATGAGACACACACAGGAGGGGGGGGACAGAGATGAGACACACACAGGAGGGGGGGGACAGAGATGAGACACACACACAGGAGGGGGGGGGGGACAGAGATGAGACACACACACAGGAGGGGGGGGGGACAGAGATGAGACACACACAGGAGGGGGGGGGGGACAGAGATGAGACACACACACAGGAGGGGGGGACACAGAGATGAGACACACACACAGGAGGGGGGGGACAGAGATGAGACAGACACACACAGGAGGGGGGGGGACAGAGATGAGACAGACACACACAGGAGGGGGGGGGACAGAGATGAGACACACACAGGAGGGGGGGGGACAGAGATGAGACACACACAGGAGGGGGGGGACAGAGATGAGACACACACAGGAGGGGGGGGGGACAGAGATGAGACACACACAGGAGGGGGGGGGACAGAGATGAGACACACACAGGAGGGGGGGGGGACAGAGATGAGACACACACAGGAGGGGGGGGACAGAGATGAGACACACACAGGAGGGGGGGGGGACAGAGATGAGACACACACAGGAGGGGGGGGGGACAGAGATGAGACACACACAGGAGGGGGGGGGGACAGAGATGAGACACACACAGGAGGGGGGGGGGACAGAGATGAGACACACACAGGAGGGGGGGGGGACAGAGATGAGACACACACAGGAGGGGGGGGGGACAGAGATGAGACACACACAGGAGGGGGGGGGACAGAGATGAGACACACACAGGAGGGGGGGGGACAGAGATGAGACACACACAGGAGGGGGGGACAGAGATGAGACACACACAGGAGGGGGGGGGACAGAGATGAGACACACACACAGGAGGGGGGGGGGGACAGAGATGAGACACACACAGGAGGGGGGGGGGGACAGAGATGAGACACACACAGGAGGGGGGGGGGACAGAGATGAGACACACACAGGAGGGGGGGGGGGACAGAGATGAGACACACACAGGAGGGGGGGGGACAGAGATGAGACACACACACAGGAGGGGGGGACACAGAGATGAGACACACACACACAGGAGGGGGGGGGGACAGAGATGAGACACACACAGGAGGGGGGGGGACAGAGATGAGACACACACAGGAGGGGGGGGACAGAGATGAGACACACACAGGAGGGGGGGGGGGGACAGAGATGAGACACACACACAGGAGGGGGGGGGGACAGAGATGAGACACACACAGGAGGGGGGGGGGGGACAGAGATGAGACACACACAGGAGGGGGGGGGGACAGAGATGAGACACACACAGGAGGGGGGGGGACAGAGATGAGACACACACAGGAGGGGGGGGGACAGAGATGAGACACACACACAGGAGGGGGGGACAGAGATGAGACACACACAGGAGGGGGGGGGGGGACAGAGATGAGACACACACACAGGAGGGGGGGGGGACAGAGATGAGACACACACAGGAGGG
This sequence comes from Aquarana catesbeiana, assembly GCF_042186555.1. Taxonomy (NCBI): domain Eukaryota; kingdom Metazoa; phylum Chordata; class Amphibia; order Anura; family Ranidae; genus Aquarana; species Aquarana catesbeiana. The sequence goes on from NC_133329.1 coordinate 339,919,794, forward strand.
GGGGGGGGGACAGAGATGAGACACACACAGGAGGGGGGGGGGGGACAGAGATGAGACACACACAGGAGGGGGGGGGGGACAGAGATGAGACACACACAGGAGGGGGGGGGACAGAGATGAGACACACACAGGAGGGGGGGGGACAGAGATGAGACACACACAGGAGGGGGGGGGGGGACAGAGATGAGACACACACACAGGAGGGGGGGGGACAGAGATGAGACACACACAGGAGGGGGGGGGACAGAGATGAGACACACACAGAGCACTGTCGGGACACACAGCCCCTCCCCCGCACAGACACTCCCGGCCTCCACATTGCACCTACCTGTAAGACATGGTACCCCTCTGTTCCTCCTCCGGGGATCTCCACACACTCTGTGCCCCCCTCAGGCGATGACACAAAACGCTGAAGCTTTTTACATGAGAAACACAGGCCAGCCTGTCCTCACTGCACAGCAGCGCTCTCTATTGCCACCTGCAGGCTGGAGGGAGGAGAAATTCTAATCTTCTCTTCAGCTGCCGCTACTTCGGTCAGTGTATATTGGTGCGTCACAGCAAGCGCGCGACTCGCTCGCTCTTCCTCTGATTGGCGGAGGGGTCTGACGCATGAGTCATATCAACCGCCGGAAGGCTGAGCCGGCGCCATTTTGACCGTCAGCAAGCCAGGAATAGGACGCTTTTTCTGCGAGCGCCTGTGACAGAAAAGGACAGCGCCTTATAGCGGAATCATCGGAAATTACACCCAGCTCTCTCATCGGAGATAGATAGTAAGTGTCATTACTTTCATGTAACCTTACCAGTGAGAGGGGGGACAACCAATACAGATGTAGGGGGCCCGAGTGTCTCCAGGGGCCCCATGAGACTCTTCAGCACAAACTTGTCAGGACGGAGGTGCCAGAATAAAGTCCGGAGCCCAGTGCAAGTTCCGACACTGAGGTCCGGTAACCGGCTGGCCTGAAGGGGGCGCTATAGTGTGGTCACCCCGGACCCCTTCCTCCGCATCTCTTGTCGGATGCCTGGACCCCCCCACACACAGCGATCGTCCCTCCATCCCTCCTCTCCGCTGACAGGCTGTACATCGAGGACCCTCCCCCATCTTCCCATCTACACACCCCGGGGGAGGGGACAATGATCGGAGGTCTGTCACTGTGTATAGTTTATGGATGGATACATGGGGGAGGGGGAGGGGATGTGTGTAGACGGAATCTAAGATATTCAGTCTGCCGCAGAGAACCAATGGGCATAGGACATGTCAGAAGGTTCCCTCTGTGTCCTCATCACAGGGGCCCCTCTTTTTCCTCATCACAGGGGCCCCTCTCCTGCCCCAGACTTAAAGTTGCGTAAATCCTTCCCAACCCCCCCACACAATTAGTGCTCCTAACACAGATCCCATTAATTCCTCCAACCAGCACAAATCCCTCCTCCTACCAAAAATACCCCCCCCATCCCTCCTCCTACCACAAATACCCCCCCCCATCCCTCCTCCTACCACAAATACCCCCCCCCATCCCTCCTCCTACCACAAATACCCCCCCCCCCATCCCTCCTCCTACCACAAATACCCCCCCCATCCCTCCTCCTACCACAAATACCCCCCCATCCCTCCTCCTACCACAAATACCCCCCCCCATCCCTCCTCCTACCACAAATACCCCCCCATCCCTCCTCCTACCACAAATACCCCCCCCATCCCTCCTCCTACCACAAATACCCCCCCATCCCTCCTCCTACCACAAATACCCCCCCATCCCTCCTCCTACCACAAATATCCCCCCATCCCTCCTCCTACCACAAATACCCCCCCTTCCCTCCTCCTACCACAAATACCCCCCCATCCCTCCTCCTACCACAAATATCCCCCCATCCCTCCTCCTACCACAAATACCCCCCCATCCCTCCTCCTACCACAAATACCCCCCCTTCCCTCCTCCTACCACAAATACCCCCCCATCCCTCCTCCTACCACAAATACCCCCCCCATCCCTCCTCCTACCACAAATACCCCCCCATCCCTCCTCCTACCACAAATACCCCCCCATCCCTCCTCCTACCACAAATACCCCCCCATCCCTCCTCCTACCACAAATACCCCCCCATCCCTCCTCCTACCACAAATACCCCCCCATCCCTCCTCCTACCACAAATACCCCCCCTTCCCTCCTCCTACCACAAATACCCCCCCATCCCTCCTCCTACCACAAATACCCCCCCTTCCCTCCTCCTACCACAAATACCCCCCCTTCCCTCCTCCTACCACAAATACCCCCCCATCCCTCCTCCTACCACAAATACCCTCCCCATCCCTCCTCCTACCACAAATACCCCCCCCATCCCTCCTCCTACCACAAATACCCCCCCCATATCCCTCCTCCTACCACAAATACCCCCCCCATATCCCTCCTCCTACCACAAATACCCCCCCCATATCCCTCCTCCTACCACAAATACCCCCCCCATATCCCTCCTCCTACCACAAATACCCCCCCATATCCCTCCTCCTACCACAAATACCCCCCCCATATCCCTCCTCCTGCCACAAATACCCCCCCCATATCCCTCCTCCTGCCACAAATACCCCCCCCATATCCCTCCTCCTACCACAAATACCCCCCCCATATCTCTCCTCCTACCACAAATACCCCCCCCATAAGTCGTGCCGCGTCTAGTGTGAACCGGCACTAAGGCTCCTTTCACACTAGAGGACTGATCGGGTCCACCTGTCAATTTATCGGGCGGACTCAATTGGACCCTCCAGTCTGCTCTATGGACATCCGATCCGCTAAAAACAGGCGGGATCTGTTCCCCATCCATCTGGTGGATCAGATAACAGTCGGGTTAGACAGAAATAAATATATACACTGCGCTTTCAAATATACTCTTCACATTATATATATGTAATAACCAAAGTGCAAATATGCATGTAAATCACACTCCGTGTTACATCCAGTAACTGGTGACTGTAAAAAGTGACAATAGTGCATCAAATAGTTATGAATACCTAAAGTGGAGGGCCACCCTAAAATAAAACATTGCATCAAAAATCTTAAAAAAAAAAAAAAAAAATTTGAAAAAAAAATTTTTTTTTTAACTTACTTGTAACCCTTGTTGCTAGGCAATCTTCCTAATCTGCCTCTTCCTATTCCACGGCACTTCCTCCTCTTTGGCGAGTGGCCCCGTTGCCTTCTGGGAACTGTGTGTGTCCCAGAAAACCACGGGGCCATTCACAAAGCGCCGCGCGACTTGCGCATGCGCAGTAGGAAACGGGCAGTGAAGCCGCAAGGCTCCACTGCATGTTTCCCTTTGTTAAGATGGAGGCGCCAGCGGCCGATCCGATGGACGGATCGGCCTCGGGGGGCCGACATCGCGGGCTCGCTGGACAGGTAAGTGTCCTTATTAAAAGTCAGCAGCTGCAGTGTTTGTAGCTGCTGACTTTTAAAAAAATATATATATTGCGCCTGGAACCCCCCTTTAAAAAGGAACATATAAATGAAAATAAATAATCACACTAGTACAAAGTGCTATAACGTGCATCCATATGGTGATTGGTTGTATCAAAATTATTGTTTCATAAAATCATATAGTGTTCATAAAATCATAAGGTGGACTCAATCCACTAAAACATATAGATGAATAAAAAGTGCTTCTATGTGCATATGTGTCACCCAATTAATTGAATTCAAAAGTGCATCTAAAGTTCATGCGATTTGGAAACTGCTGTGTAGCTAATCCAAAGCAAGCCACAGTGATCACACTCAGTCGCTCCCCCCTAGGTATTAAACGCTCACCTCTCAGCATGTGACTTTGCACTTAAGCTTAGTCAATACACGCCTGTGAACCACCTCTGGGGCTCTGCAGTTTTAACCGCTTCAGCCCCGGACCATTTGGCTGGCCAAAGACCAGAGCACTTTTTGCGATTCGGCACTGCGTCGCTTTAACTGACAGTTGCGCAGTCGTGCGACATGGCTCCCAAACAAAATCGACGTCCTTTTTTCCCCACAAATAGAGCTTTCTTTTTGTGGTATTTGATCACCTCTGCGTTTTTTATTTTTTGCCCTATAAACAAAAAAAGAGCGACAATTTAAAAAAAAAACGCATTATTTTTTACTTTTTGTTATAATAAATATCCCCCAAAAATATATTTAAAAAAAACTTTTTCCTCAGTTTAGGCCGATACGTATTCTTCTACATATTTTTGGTAAAAAAAAATCGCAATAAGCGTTTATTGATTGGTTTGTGCAAAAGTTATAGTGTCTACAAAATAGGAGATAGTTTTATTGCATTTGTATGTGTATGTGATCTTGCTGGCAGTAATACCCTATGTAACATCTGTTAGCATGCAAGCTAGGACACAAACTTCCATTCAGGCCACTTGCAAGTGAAAATGCTCAGCAGCCATTCAGGGCTGATGGCGTATATTTACACTCAGTACTGCATGCATGTACAGTAAATGTAAGTACAAATGTTTACAAGTGTACATCAATAATAAAAATAAATCATATGGAGGACGGAGGGTACTGATTATTATTTTTTTTTTATAAATGCAGGTGAGAGGGCCGAGCTCTGCTGTGTGCTCCATAGAATAACACACAGCTGCATTCAGATCCATATATAATGTACACATTACAGACCTGAGTGCAGAATATGTTGTACCCGTGTACATAGGCACTCTGTCTGGGCATTCTAATTCATTTTATTTTTATATAAAATAAGCAAAGTCTGCACATTTCCTGATGCAGCCACACCACTGGGGGGGGGGGGGGGGGTTGGGGGATGGGGGTGGTGATTGTATCTTCTCCCCCCTCCCACACCCAGTGCCCCAATTTAACCACTTAAAGCGGAGCGCCACCAAAATTTTTTTTTTAAAAAGTCAGCAGCTACAAATACTGCAGCTGCTGACTTTTAAAACATGGACACTTACCTGTCCAGGGCGCCCGCGATGTCGGCACCCAAGGCCGAACCGTCTCTCCGTCCTCGGGTGCTGCCGCCTCCATCTTCGGTAAGGGAATCAGGAAGTGAAGCCGTGCGGCTTCACTTCCCGGTTCCCTACTGCGCATGCGGGAGTCGCGCAGCGCAATACGGATGGTCCCTGCTGTCTCTGGGACCCGTGTGTTTCCCAGCAGGCAGCGGGGAGGGAGCAGGAAGTGGCGTAAATAACCGCAGATTCTGCGGCTATCTATGCCGGAAGTGGGTACAGATACCTGTAATATACAGGTATCTGTACCCCCCTCCCCCCTGAAAGGTGCCAACTGTGACACCGGAGGGGGGGAGGAATCTGATGAGTGGAAGTTCCATTTTTGTGTGGAACTCCACTTTAAACACTTGCCTACCAGACCAATTCTGACATTTTTCCTACATGTAAAAATCGTCATTTTGTTTTGCTAGAAAATTACACAGAACCCCCAAACGTTATATGTTTTTTTAGCAGAGACTAAAATGGCGGCCGTTGCAAGTTGCAAGTTTTTATCTCGCACTGTATTTACGCAGCAATTTTTCAAACGCTTTTTTTGGGAAAAAAAAGTTTCATGCATTAAAAAAAAAATTAAAAATAAAAAAAACCCAGTAAATTTAGCCCAATTTTTTTGCATAATGTGAAAGATAATGTTATGCCAAGTAAATAGATACCAACTTGTTGTGCTTCATGCACACGTTCATGGAATGGCACCAAACTTCGGTACCTAAAAATCCCCATGAGCGATGCTTTAAAAAATTTTACTGGTTACATGTTTTGAGTTACAGAGGAGGTCTAGGGCTACAATTATTGCTCTCACACTAACATTCACGACGATACCTCACACATGTTTACATATGTGGTGCGCGACTTACGTATGCGTCCGCTTCTGCATGCGAGCACATGGGGACAGGGGTGCTTTAAACATTTTTTTTATTATTGTTAATTTTTACTTTTATTTTTTTAGTTTGAAACAAGTAATGTAAACATCCCTTGTAATAGGAATAAGCATGACAGGTCCTCTTTGCAGTGACATATGGGTTCAATAAGTCCCCACATTTCAGCTCTAGGCTACGAAGCCTAGGAAGAAGTTCTCAGCTTCCCAGCCGAGGCGGCAACATTTTTTCAAATGCAGGGGCCAGGCCTGACATCATAACATCGCGCCTGGCCTCCGAACAATCATAAAGACTCCGGGGACCATCGGGTTCACCGGAAATCTCTATGGTCAGCATCCAGCGCCAGCAGTTCCCTTCTCCGATTCACCAATGGCAGTGGCGAGTCAGTAGAAGCACCGGAGGGCGGCGGGGGCGTCCCCTCTCGCCACCTGTAAGAACGATCAAGAGGCTGAACAGCTGCTATAATCATCCTTATGGTGTAGGGAATCGCTGGAGCTAAAAGAAGATATGTGAATGATGTCTGTAGCTGCAGGCATCTTTCAGATATCACCGCTCAAACGCGATGACGTCATATGATGTGCGGTGAGGGGGAAGCGGTTAAAGAGGCGTTCCAGCCACCTATGGAAAAAAATAAAAGTCGACCGCTACAAAAACTGCAGCTGCTGACTTTTAAAAAAACAACCACTCACCCGTCCCATGATCCAGCGGGGTGCTCACCCCAGCCAGTCTCACCCGCTGTCTTCGGTCCCCATCGCCGTCGTAAGTCACGCTGTGCATCGTGATTGGTGGATGCAGTCTTGTGGGACCTATCAATGTCCCAGAAGACTGAAGGGGGGAGGGAGGAGAACTTCCGTTCAGAGCACCACGGCACTCGGAACGGAAGTGGAAAGTGGGTACCTGTTCAAAATCAAGTTATGCTTCCCACCGCCTCCCCAAAAGTGCCAATTGTGCAAGAGGAGCGCTGGGTGGAGCTCTGCAATAAGGACCGCCCCATGTACATATACTGCAGCAGGGTGGCCCTTGAGCGCAAAATCACTTGCCTGTACTTGTTTTTTTTTTACTTTGATTCCAGGGTGCGCGTCCATACAGGAAGAGGGGGGGCATAGATGAGACACACACAGGAGGAGGAGGAGGGGGAGGGGACATTGCACTGCAATGATCTGAGGTCTGTCACTGTGTATAGTTTATAGATGGATACATGGGGGGGGGGGTGCAGGTAACAGCGATGCACATCACACATGGTTTACACAACCCCCCCCATCCCTCCTCTTAGCTCAAGTCCCCCCCCCAAAAAAAAACCCTCCTCTCAGCACAAATCCTCCCAATCACTTCCTCTAGCACAGACCCCCCCCCCAATCCCTCCTCCCAGCACAAATCCCCCCAATCCCTCCTCCCAGCACAAATCCCCCCAATCCCTCCTCCTAGCACAAATCCCCCCCAAAAAAATAACCTCCTCGTAGCACAGACCCCCCCCCAATCCCTCTTCCCAGCACAAATCGCCTCCAATCCCTCCTCCTAGCACACATCTCCTCCAATCCCTCCTCCTAGCACACATCTCCTCCAATCCCTCCTCCTAGCACAAATCCCCTCCAATCCCTCCTCCTAGCACAAATCCCCTCCAATCCCTCCTCCTAGCACAAATCCCCTCCAATCCCTCCTCCCAGCACAAGTCCCCTCCAATCGCTCATCCTAGCACAAATCCCCTCCAATCCCTCCTCCCAGCACAAATCCCTCCTCACAGCAGAAATACCCCCCCATCCCTCCTCCAAAGAAAAATCCCCCCAATCCCTTCTCCTAGCCCAAATCCCCCCCCCCCCAAAAAAAACCTCCTTGCAGCACAAATCCCCCCCATTCACTTCTTCTAGCACAAATCCCCTCCAATCCCTCCTCCTAGCACAAATCCCCTCCAATCCCTCCCCCTAGCACAATTCTCCCCAATCACTTCTAGCATAGATCTCCCCCAATCTCCCTCCTCCCAGCACAAATTGCCCCAATCCCTCCTCCCAGCACAAATTGCCCCCCCCCCATCCCTCCTCCCAGCACAAATTGCCCCCCCAATCCCTCCTCCCAGCACAAATTCCCCCCCCCAATCCCTCCTCCCAGCACAAATTGCCCTAATCCTTCCTGCCAGCACACATTACCCCAATCCCTCCTCCCAGCACAAATCCCCCCCCCCCCAATCCCTCCTCCTAGCACAAATCTCCCCCCCAAAAAAAAACCTCCTCACAGCACAAATCCCCCCAATCACTTCCTCTGGCACAGACCCCCCCCCCATCCCTCCTGCCAGCACAAATTGCCCCAATCCCCCCCTGCCAGCACAAATTGCCCCAATCCCCCCCTGCCAGCACAAATTGCCCCAATCCCCCCCTGCCAGCACAAATTGCCCCAATCCCCCCTGCCAGCACAAATTGCCCCAATCCCTCCTCCCAGCACAAATTGCCCCAATCCCTCCTCCCAGCACAAATTGCCCCAATCCCTCCTCCCAGCACAAATTGCCCCAATCCCTCCTCCCAGCACAAATTGCCCCAATCCCTCCTCCCAGCACAAATTGCCCCAATCCCTCCTCCCAGCACAAATTGCCCCAATCCCTCCTCCCAGCACAAATTGCCCCAATCCCTCCTCCCAGCACCTCCCAGCACAAATTGCCCCAATCCCTCCTCCCAGCACAAATTGCCCCAATCCCTCCTCCCAGCACAAATTGCCCCAATCCCTCCTCCCAGCACAAATTGCCCCAATCCCTCCTCCCAGCACAAATTGCCCCAATCCCTCCTCCCAGCACAAATTGCCCCAATCCCTCCTCCCAGCACAAATTGCCCCAATCCCTCCTCCCAGCACAAATTGCCCCAATCCCTCCTCCCAGCACAAATTGCTCCAATCCCTCCTCCCAGCGCAAATTGCCCCAATCCCTCCTCCCAGCACAACCCCCCCCCCAATCCCTTCCTCTGGCACAGACCCCCCCCAATCCCTCCTCCCAGTACAAATCCCCCCAATCCCTCCTCCCAGTACAAATCCCCCCAATCCCTCCTCCCAGTACAAATCCTCTCCAATCCCTCCTCCTAGCACAGATCCCCCCAAATCCCTCCTCCCAGCACAAATCCCCCCAATCCCTCCTCCACAGATATTCCCAATCTCTCCTCCCAGCACCCCCCCAATCACTTCTTCTAGCACAGACTCCCCCCCCCCCCATTCCTACTCCCAGTACAAATCCCCCCCAATCCCTCCTCCTAGCACAAATCCCCTCCAATCCCTCCTCCTAGCACAAATCCCCTCCAATCCCTCCTCCTAGCACAAATCTCCCCAATCACTTCCTCTAGCACAGACCCCCCCAATCCCTCCCCTACCACAACTCCCCTCCAATCCCCCCTCCTAGCACAAATCCCCTCCAATCCATCCTCCTTGCACAAATCCCCCCAATCACTTCCTCTAGCACAGACCCACCCCAATCCCTCCTCCCAGCACAAATCTCACCCCCAATCCCCCTCCCAGCACAAATCCCCCCCCCAATCCCTCCTCCTAGCACAAATCTCCCTCCCCCCAAAAAAACCTCCTTGCAGCACAAATCCCCCCCCAATCACTTCCTCTAGCACAGACCCCCCAATTCCTCCTCCCAGCAGAAATCCCCTCCAATCCCTCCTAGTACAAATCCCCCCCCCCCCCAAAAAAACCTCCTCGCAGCACAAATTCCCCCCCCCCCATATCACTTCCTCTAGCACAGATCCCCTCCAATCCCTCCTCCCAGTACAAATCCCCTCCAATCCCTCCTCCCAGTACAAATCCCCTCCAATCCCTCCTCCCAGTACGAATCCCCTCCAATCCCTCCTCTCAGTACGAATCCCCTCCAATCCCTCCTCCTAGCACAAATCTCCCCAATCACTTCTAGCATAGATCTCCCCCAATATCCCTCCCCCCAGCACAATTTGCCCCAATCCCTCCTCCCAGCACAAATTGCCCCAATCCCTCCTCCAGCGCAAATTGCCCCAATCCCTCCTCCCAGCGCAAATTGCCCCAATTCCTCCTCCCAGCGCAAATTGCCCCAATTCCTCCTCCCAGCGCAAATTGCCCCAATTCCTCCTCCCAGCGCAAATTGCCCCAATTCCTCCTCCCAGCGCAAATTGCCCCAATTCCTCCTCCCAGCGCAAATTGCCCCAATTCCTCCTCCCAGCGCAAATTGCCCCAATTCCTCCTCCCAGCGCAAATTGCCCCAATTCCTCCTCCCAGCGCAAATTGCCCCAATTCCTCCTCCCAGCACAAATTGCCCCAATTCCTCCTCCCAGCACAAATTGCCCCAATTCCTCCTCCCAGCACAAATTGCCCCAATTCCTCCTCCCAGCACAAATTGCCCCAATTCCTCCTCCCAGCACAAATTGCCCCAATTCCTCCTCCCAGCACAAATTGCCCCAATTCCTCCTCCCAGCACAAATTGCCCCAATTCCTCCTCCCAGCACAAATTGCCCCAATTCCTCCTCCCAGCACAAATTGCCCCAATTCCTCCTCCCAGCACAAATTGCCCCAATTCCTCCTCCCAGCACAAATTGCCCCAATTCCTCCTCCCAGCACAAATTGCCCCAATTCCTCCTGCCAGCACAAATTGCCCCAATTCCTCCTGCCAGCACAAATTGCCCCAATTCCTCCTGCCAGCACAAATTGCTCCAATCCCTCCTGCCAGCACAAATTGCTCCAATCCCTCCTGCCAGCACAAATTGCTCCAATCCCTCCTGCCAGCACAAATTGCTCCAATCCCTCCTGCCAGCACAAATTGCTCCAATCCCTCCTGCCAGCACAAATTGCTCCAATCCCTCCTGCCAGCACAAATTGCTCCAATCCCTCCTGCCAGCACAAATTGCTCCAATCCCTCCTGCCAGCACAAATTGCTCCAATCCCTCCTGCCAGCACAAATTGCTCCAATCCCTCCTGCCAGCACAAATTGCTCCAATCCCTCCTGCCAGCACAAATTGCTCCAATCCCTCCTGCCAGCACAAATTGCTCCAATCCCTCCTCCCAGCACAAATTGCCCCAATCCCTCCTCCCAGCACAACCCCCCCCCAATCCCTTCCTCTGGCACAGACCCCCCCCAATCCCTCCTCCCAGTACAAATCCCCCCAATCCCTCCTCCCAGTACAAATCCCCCCAACAATCCCTCCTCCCAGTACAAATCACCTCCAATCCCTCCTCCTAGCACAAATCCCCCCAAATCCCTCCTCCCAGCACAAATCCCTCCTCCACAGATATTCCCAATCTCTCCTCCCAGCACCCCCCCAATCACTTCTTCTAGCACAGACCCCCCCCCATTCCTACTCCCAGTACAAATCCCCCCCAATCCCTCCTCCTAGCACAAATCCCCCCCCAATCCCTCCTCCTAGCACAAATCCCCCCCAATCCCTCCTCCTAGCACAAATCTCCCCAATCACTTCCTCTAGCACAGACCCCCCAATCCCTCCCCCTACCACAACTCCCCTCCAATCCCTCCTCCTAGCACAAATCCCCTCCAATCCATCCTCCTTGCACAAATCCCCCCAATCACTTCCTCTAGCACAGACCCACCCCAATCCCTCCTCCCAGCACAGATCTCACCCCCAATCCCCCTCCCAGCACAAATCCCCCCCCCCAATCCCTCCTCCTAGCACAAATCTCCCTCCCCAAAAAAACCACCTTGCAGCACAAATCCCCCCCAATCACTTCCTCTAGCACAGACCCCCCAATTCCTCCTCCAGCAGAAATCCCCTCCAATCCCTCCTAGTACAAATCCCCCCCCCCCAAAAAAAAACCTCCTCGCAGCACAAATCCCCCCCCCATATCACTTCCTCTAGCACAGATCCCCTCCAATCCCTCCTCCCAGTACAAAATCCCTCCTCCCAGTGCGAATCCCCTCCAATCCCTCCTCCTAGCACAAATCCCCTCCAATCCCTCCTCCTAGCACAAATCTCCCCAATCACTTCTAGCATAGATCTCCCCCAATCTTCCTCCTCCCAGCACAAATTGCCCCAATCCCTCCTCCCAGCACAAATTGCCCCAATCCCTCCTCCCAGCACAAATTGCCCCAATCCCTCCTCCCAGCACAAATTGCCCCAATCCCTCCTCCCAGCACAAATTGCCCCAATCCCTCCTCCCAGCACAAATTGCCCCAATCCCTCCTCCCAGCACAAATGACCCCAATCCCTCCTCCCAGCACAACCCCCCCCCATATCACTTCCTCTAGCACAGATCCCCTCCAATCCCTCCTCCCAGTACAGATCCCCTCCAATCCCTCCTCCCAGTACAGATCCCCTCCAATCCCTCCTCCCAGTACAGATCCCCTCCAATCCCTCCTCCCAGCACGAATCCCCTCCAATCCCTCCTCCCAGCACGAATCCCCTCCAATCCCTCCTCCCAGCACGAATCCCCTCCAATCCTCCTCCCAGCACGAATCCCCTCCAATCCCTCCTCCCAGCACGAATCCCCTCCAATCCCTCCTCCCAGCACGAATCCCCTCCAATCCCTCCTCCCAGCACGAATCCCCTCCAATCCCTCCTCCCAGCACGAATCCCCTCCAATCCCTCCTCCCAGCACGAATCCCCTCCAATCCCTCCTCCCAGCACGAATCCCCTCCAATCCCTCCTCCCAGCACGAATCCCCTCCAATCCCTCCTCCCAGCACGAATCCCCTCCAATCCCTCCTCCCAGCACGAATCCCCTCCAATCCCTCCTCCAGCACGAATCCCCTCCAATCCCTCCTCCCAGCACGAATCCCCTCCAATCCCTCCTCCCAGCACGAATCCCCTCCAATCCCTCCCCCTAGCACAAATCCCCTCCAATCCCTCCCCCTAGCACAAATCCTCCCAATCCTTCCTCCCAGAACAAATTGCCCCAATCCCTCCTCCCAGCACAAATTGCCCAATCACTCCTCCCAGCACAAATCCCCCCCCCCCAATCCCTCCTCCTAGCACAAATCCCCCCCAAAAAAAACCTCCTCACAGCACAAGTCCCCCCCAATCACTTCCTCTGGCACAGACCCCCCCTCAATCCCTCCTGCCAGCACAAATTGCCCCAATCCCTCCTCCCAGCACAAATTGCCCCAATCCCTCCTCCAGCACAATCCCCCCATATCACTTCCTCTAGCACAGATCCCCTCCAATCCCTCCTCCCAGTACAAATCCCCTCCAAACCCCTCTCCCAGTACAGATCCCGTCCAATCCCTCCTCCCAGTACGAATCCCCTCCAATCCCTCCTCCCAGTACGAATCCCCTCCAATCCCTCCTCCTAGCACAAATCTCCCCAATCACTTCTAGCATAGATCTCCCCAATATCCCTCCCCCCAGCACAAATTGCCCCAATTCCTCCTCCCAGCACAAATTGCCCCAATTCCTCCTCCCAGCACAAATTGCCCCAATTCCTCCTCCCAGCACAAATTGCCCCAATTCCTCCTCCCAGCACAAATTGCCCCAATTCCTCCTCCCAGCACAAATTGCCCCAATTCCTCCTCCCAGCACAAATTGCCCCAATTCCTCCTCCCAGCACAAATTGCCCCAATTCCTCCTCCCAGCACAAATTGCCCCAATTCCTCCTCCCAGCACAAATTGCCCCAATTCCTCCTCCCAGCACAAATTGCCCCAATTCCTCCTCCCAGCACAAATTGCCCCAATTCCTCCTCCCAGCACAAATTGCCCCAATTCCTCCTCCCAGCACAAATTGCCCCAATTCCTCCTCCCAGCACAAATTGCCCCAATTCCTCCTCCCAGCACAAATTGCCCCAATTCCTCCTCCCAGCACAAATTGCCCCAATTCCTCCTCCCAGCACAAATTGCCCCAATTCCTCCTCCCAGCACAAATTGCCCCAATTCCTCCTCCCAGCACAAATTGCCCCAATTCCTCCTCCCAGCACAAATTGCCCCAATTCCTCCTCCCAGCACAAATTGCCCCAATTCCTCCTCCCAGCACAAATTGCCCCAATTCCTCCTCCCAGCACAAATTGCCCCAATTCCTCCTCCCAGCACAAATTGCTCCAATCCCTCCTGCCAGCACAAATTGCTCCAATCCCTCCTCCCAGCACAACCCCCCCCCAATCCCTTCCTCTGGCACAGACCCCCCCCAATCCCTCCTCCCAGTACAAATCCCCCCAATCCCTCCTCCCAGTACAAATCCCCCCAACAATCCCTCCTCCCAGTACAAATCACCTCCAATCCCTCCTCCTAGCACAAATCCTCTCCAATCCCTCCTCCTAGCACAGATCCCCCCCAAATCCCTCCTCCCAGCACAAATCCCTCCTCCATAGATATTCCCAATCTCTCCTCCCAGCACCCCCCCAATCACTTCTTCTAGCACAGACCCCCCCCCATTCCTACTCCCAGTACAAATCCCCCCCAATCCCTCCCCCTACCACAACTCCCCTCCAATCCCTCCTCCTAGCACAAATCCCCTCCAATCCATCCTCCTTGCACAAATCCCCCCAATCACTTCCTCTAGCACAGACCCACCCCAATCCCTCCTCCCAGCACAAATCTCACCCCCAATCCCCCTCCCAGCACAAATCCCCCCCCCAATCCCCCCTCCTAGCACAAATCTCCCTCCCCCCCAAAAAAACCTCCTTGCAGCACAAATCCCCCCCAATCACTTCCTCTAGCACAGACCCCCCAACTCCTCCTCCCAGCAGAAATCCCCTCCAATCCCTCCTAGTACAAATCCCCCCCCCAAAAAAAACCTCCTCGCAGCACAAATTCCCCCCCCCATATCACTTCCTCTAGCACAGATCCCCTCCAATCCCTCCTCCCAGTACAAAATCCCTCCTCCCAGTGCGAATCCCCTCCAATCCCTCCTCCTAGCACAAATCCCCTCCAATCCCTCCTCCTAGCACAAATCTCCCCAATCACTTCTAGCATAGATCTCCCCCAATCTTCCTCCTCCCAGCACAAATTGCCCCAATTCCTCCTCCCAGCACAAATTGCCCCAATTCCTCCTCCCAGCACAAATTGCCCCAATCCCTCCTCCCAGCACAAATTGCCCCAATCCCTCCTCCCAGCACAAATTGCCCCAATCCCTCCTCCCAGCACAAATTGCCCCAATCCCTCCTCCCAGCACAAATTGCCCCAATCCCTCCTCCCAGCACAAATTGCCCCAATCCCTCCTCCCAGCACAAATTGCCCCAATCCCTCCTCCCAGCACAAATTGCCCCAATCCCTCCTCCCAGCACAACCCCCCCATATCACTTCCTCCCAGTACAGATCCCCTCCAATCCCTCCTCCCAGTACAGATCCCCTCCAATCCCTCCTCCCAGTACAGATCCCCTCCAATCCCTCCTCCCAGTATAGATCCCCTCCAATCCCTCCTCCCAGTATAAATCCCCTCCAATCCCTCCTCCCAGCACGAATCCCCTCCAATCCCTCCTCCCAGCACGAATCCCCTCCAATCCCTCCTCCCAGCACGAATCCCCTCCAATCCCTCCTCCCAGCACGAATCCCCTCCAATCCCTCCTCCCAGCACGAATCCCCTCCAATCCCTCCTCCCAGCACGAATCCCCTCCAATCCCTCCTCCCAGCACGAATCCCCTCCAATCCCTCCTCCCAGCACGAATCCCCTCCAATCCCTCCTCCCAGCACGAATCCCCTCCAATCCCT
Organism: Aquarana catesbeiana; assembly: GCF_042186555.1. Lineage (NCBI taxonomy): Eukaryota > Metazoa > Chordata > Amphibia > Anura > Ranidae > Aquarana > Aquarana catesbeiana. Next base: position 339,935,227 of record NC_133329.1, read on the forward strand.
CCTCCCAGCACGAATCCCCTCCAATCCCTCCTCCCAGCACGAATCCCCTCCAATCCCTCCTCCCAGCACGAATCCCCTCCAATCCCTCCTCCCAGCACAAATCCCTCCTCACAGCACAAATCCCCCTCATCCCTCCTCCTAGCAACAACCCCCCCAACCCCCCCCCCCAGAACAAATCCCTCCTCCTAGCCCAAATCCCCCCAATCCCTCCTCCAAGCACAACCCCCCCCATCCCTCTTTCTTGCACAAATCCCCCCCAATCACTTCTTCTAGCATAGATCTCCCCCAATCCCCCTCCCCCTAGCACAAATCCCTCCCCCTAACACAAATCCCCTCAATCCCTCCCCCCTAGCACAAACCCCCCCCCCTAATCCCTCCTTCCAGCCCAAATCCCCCCAATCCCTCCTCCCAGCACAGATTTTTCCAATCCCTCCTCCTTGCACAAATCCCTCCAATCCCTCCTCCTAGCACAGATACCTTCCAATCCCTCCTTACAGCACAAATCCCCCCCAAATCCCTCCTCACAAAAATCTCCCCAATTCCAAATCCCCCCCATCACTTCTTTAAGCACAAATCCCCATCCGTCCCATTCCTCCTCTTAGCACAAATTCCTCCCTCCCATCCCTCCTCCTAGCACAAATCCCCCCCCCAATCCCTCCTAGCACAAATCCCCCCCCCAATCCCTCCTAGCACAAATCCCCCCCCCAATCCCTCCTAGCACAAATCCCCCCCCCCAATCCCTCCTAGCACAAATCCCCCCCCAATCCCTCCTAGCACAAATCCCCCCCCCAATCCCTCTTCCTAGCACAAATCCCCGCCCCAATCCCTCTTCCTAGCACAAATCCTCGCCCCAATCCCTACTCACAGCACAAATCCCCCCGCCCCAATCCCTCCTCACAGCACAAATCCCCCCGCCCCAATCCCTCCTCTTAGCACAAATCCTCCCAATCCCTCCTCCTAGCACAAATCCTCCCAATCCCTCCTCCCAGCACAGATTTTCCCAATCCCTCCTCCCAGCACAAATCCCTCCTCACAGCACAAATACCCCCCATCCCTTCTCCTAGCCCAAATCCCCCCATCACTTCTTTAAGCCCAAATCCCCCCAATCCCTCCTCCCAGCACAAATCCTCCCAATCCCTCCTCCCAGCACAGATCTTCCAAATCCCTCCTTCCAGCACAAATCCCTCCTCACAGCACAAATCCCCCTCATCCCTCCTCCTAGCAACAACCCCCCCAATCCCTCCCCCTAGAACAAATCCCTCCTCCTAGCACAAATCCCCCCCAACCCCTCCTCCTAGCCAAAATCCCCCCAATCCCTTCTCCTAGCCCAAATCCCCCCATCACTTCTTTAAGCCCAAATCCCCCCAATCCCTCCTCCAAGCACAAGCCCCCCCCATCCCTCTTTCTTGCACAAATCCCCCCAATCCCCCTAGCACAAATCCCTCCCCCTAGCACAAATCCCCTCAATCCCTCCCCCCTAGCACAAATCCCCCCCAATCCCTCCTTCCAGCACAAATCCCCCAATCCCTCCTTCCAGCACAAATCCCCCAATCCCTCCTTCCAGCACAAATCCCCCCAATCCCTCCTTCCAGCACAAATCCCCCCAATCCCTCCTCCCAGCACAGATTTTCCCAATCCCTCCTCCTAGCACAAATCCCTCCTCCTAGCACAGATACCTTCCAATTCCTCCTTACAGCACAAATCCCCCCCCCCCCCCAAATCCCTCCTCACAAAAATCTCCCCAATCCCAAATCCCCCCCATCACTTCTTTAAGCACAAATCCCCATCGTCCCATTCCTCCTCCTAGCACGAATTCCTCCCTCCCATCCCTCCTCCTAGCACAAATCCCACAAATCCCCCCCCCCCCATCCCTCTTCCTAGCACGAATCCCCCCCATCCCTCCTCCTAGCACAAATCCCCCTCTATCCCTCCTCCTAGCACATAATCCCCCACAATTCCTTCTCCTAGCACACCCCCCCCATCCCGCTTTATAGCACAAATCCCCCCCTCCCAACAATTCCTCTACAAATTCACAACCCCCTCCAAATTACCCTTCTCCTAGTACAAATTATCCCCTCTTAGCAGAAATTCCCACCCCCTCCTAGCACACCCATTTCCCCCAACCCCCCCCCCCCTCCTGGCTCAAATCCCCCCCAAACTCTCCTAGCAAATATTCCCCCCTCCCATTCCTCCTCCTAGCAAATATCCCCCCCCCCCCAATCCTGATTACACTTCTCAGCACAGATAGCTTCCCCCCCCCTTCTCCACAAACATCCAAAGCACAAACTATTATTGCCCCCCATTGTGTATAATTTCCCTGTAACCTTCCCCCCTTCACCCTCTCCTGTCACTACAGCACTCCTCCAGCACATGAGAGAGGATCGCTCTTAGATGGCATTGGACTGCACACAGACACAGTTTGATTACCGCCCCCTATCCACATTTCCTGCTGCTGGGAGATGAGCAGCCCTTGGAGGAGATGGGGGGCGGTAATCAAACTGTGTGTGTGTGTACAGTCCGATGCCATCTCCCCACTCTGCTACCTCTCCTCTCACTGCTCCAGGATGCCATTCCCCTTTCCCAGCTCTGAGTGCGGGCGATGGTGGGGGGGAGATCAGCAGCCACTCAGGGCTGAGGGGGGGCACAACTGAAATCTGGGTGGAAATTAGCACCCCCCTGGGTCCGCCTTGTCTGTGTCCCTCCATCCAGCAGCTAAATGCTGGCGAGAGGAAGAGAGGAAGAAACCGGCTTTAAGTTGCTGCAGAGAGCATTGCTCTGCAATTGCTCTTTTCCACCCCATCGTCTGATCCGCCTGCTGTCCGGGCCCCCTACAGGAGAACCGTGGAACAACCCTGATGACGACCCTGCTCAGGATCATTCAGTGACACAGTATGAAGTTACATACAATAATAAGTTACTAAGAATTACACCCAGCATAGGGGACAAGAGAAGTGGTACTGTGCATGGTCCATACATGCAAAATAATAACAGATACTGAGAATTATACCCAGCATACAGGACAAGAGAAGTGGCACTTAGCAGATTCCATACATACAGAATAAGAACCGATACCGAGAATTACACTCGGCATACAGGACAAGAGAAGTGGTACTGTGCAGGGTCCATACATACAGAATAAGAACAAATACTGAGAATTATGCCCAGCATACACAGCCGTTAACCGCTTCCCGAGCGCCGCACACCGATGTATGTCGGCAGAATAGTACAGGTGAGCAAAAGGTCGTAACCATACGTCCTTTCTTAATCACAGACCAGTGGCACGTGGCCGTGGGTTTTGCGAACTCGATGTCTGCCGGTGGCCGTGATCGTGACAAGGAGAGGCAGAATGGGGAAATGTAAACAAGGCATTTCCTTGTTCTGCCTTGTGACATGACAGGGATCTACTGCTCCCTGTCATCGGGAGCAGTGATTTCATGTCCTAGGTAGACCATCCCCCCTACAGTTAGAACAAGGTGACGGAACACATTTAACCCCCTTGATCGCCCCCTAGTGTTAACCCCTTCCCTGCCAGTGACATTTACACAGTAATCTGTGTCTATTTTTAGCTCTGTATAAATGTCAGTGATCCCAAAATAGTATTAAAAGTGTATGATCTGTCCACCACATTGTAGCAGTCCCAATAAAAATTGCAGATCACCGCCATTACTAATAAAAAAATAATAATAATAAAAATGCCATAAATCTATCCCCTATTTTGTAGCTGCTATAACTTTTGTGCAAACCAATCAACATACACTTATTGCAATTTTTTTTTTACCAAAAATATGTAGAAGAATACATATCAGCCAAAACTGAGAAAGAAATTCGTTTTTTAATATATTTTTTGGGGATATTTATTATAGCAAAAAGTAAAAAATATTACTTTTTTTCAAAATTGTCAGTCTTTTTTTGTTTATAGCGCAAAAAATAAAAACCCCAGAGGTGATCAAATACCACCAAAAGAAAGCTCTATTTGTGGGAAAAAAGGACGTTAATTTTTTTGGGTACAAGGTCGCACGACCGCGCAATTGTCAATTAAAGTGACACAGTGCCGAATCGCAAAAAATGCTCTGGTCATTAAGGGGGTAAAATCTACCGGGGCTAAAGTGGTAAAATGACCATAGTACAGTTTAATTATATGTAAAATCTATAAAATGATATAACATTTATTTGGCTACAGTGTTACATGACCGAGGTATTCCAAGTCAAAGTTTCCAGGCCTGAAAAGTGTCAGTTGGTATGATCAGTTATTAGCACTTTATTAATAGCGCCCCCCTATCACTGTTAAATATTACTCAAGTTGGCGTTGTCTACACTTTGAGGGGAGCAGCTCCTATTAATAACTAATTCTTAATTCATCATAGAGCAAGGTTTACACTTAATTTTCACATTGTCAGATTGTGTTTCCTGCGATTATTAGCGTTTGTACTTAAATTTGTTGCTATTATCATATTATAATTGTATATATTACTATTATTGTTGATATTAAATATTTTTAGGTTTTTTTCAGGTATACCAGCATTAAGATGCCACGACACCGGACCCGTGGAAGGCGATCACGCCAGGAGGGGGGAGCGTCACCTATCGCCCACCGCACACGAGCACAGCTTCGGAGGAGACGAGAGGATGGAGCCAACAACATGCACCGTCCTCCTGGAGACCACAACAGGGATCAGCACCCAGCACCTCTGAGACCACCGGCAATGGAACAGCCTACCTGTTCCATCTGCCTCAGTGAGTATAGTGCAGAGGAATCTGTTGAATTACAATGTACCCATACATTCCATTCTTTTTGTGTCCACAGATGGGTTCAACAGAATGCGACTTGTCCCTTGTGTCGGACATTTATTCCATATCATTATTATTCTGAAAATGAAGGTAATGTGTACATTAATTATGTCCTGGGGTTTGATGAAAATGGAGCCCCCATCCTGGCTATCCACAATGTATAGTATTCTCTTTCAGATCCCCTGAAAACAACATGGGGCAATGTATACCAATAAGTATATGTTTGTGCTATTTTCTACTTATAGAAGAAAAACAACATAAACATATACTTTAGGCTATTACCACTGAAAAGGAGTTGCTTCATCCTGATTGAACTACCACCTCTCAGATGAACACTCCAGACATTTACCACTGAAAAGGAGTCGCTTCATCCTGACTGAACTACTACCTCTCAGGTGAGCACTCTAGACATTTACCACTGAAAAGGAGTCGCTTCATCCTGATTGAACTACCACCTCTCAGATGAACACTCCAGGCATTTACCACTGAAAAGGAGTCGCTTCATCCTGATTGAGCTACTACCTCTCTGGTGAGCACTCTAGACATTTACCACTGGAAAGGAGTCGCTTCATCCTGATTGAACTACCACCTCTCAGATGAACACTCCAGGCATTTACCACTGAAAAGGAGTCGCTTCATCCTGATTGAACTACCACCTCTCAGATGAACACTCCAGGCATTTACCACTGAAAAGGAGTCGCTTCATCCTGATTGAACTACCACCTCTCAGATGTGCACTCTAGACATTTACCACTGAAAAGGAGTCGCTTCATCCTGATTGAACTACCACCTCTCAGATGAACACTCCAGGCATTTACCACTGAAAAGGAGTCGCTTCATCCTGATTGAGCTACTACCTCTCTGGTGAGCACTCTAGACATTTACCACTGTAAAGGAGTTGCTTCATCCTGATTGAACTACCACCTCTCAGATGAACACTCCAGACATTTACCACTGAAAAGGAGTCGCTTCATCCTGACTGAACTACCACCTCTCAGGATGAGCACTCCAGACATTTACCACTGAAAAGGAGTCGCTTCATCCTGATTGAGCTACTACCTCTCAGGTGAGCACTCCAGACATTTACCACAGAAAAGGAGTCGCTTCATCTTGATTGAACTACCACCTCTCAGATGAACACTCCAGGCATTTACCACTGAAAAGGAGTCGCTTCATCCTGATTGAGCTACTACCTCTCAGGTGAGCACTCCAGACATTTACCACTGAAAAGGAGTCAATTCATCCTGATTGAACTACTACCTCTCAGGTGAGCACTCTAGGCTATTGCCACAGAAAAGAAAAAAACAAAAACAGAGTTTAGTGTCACTTCATTAACATCTTAGAATAAAGGAGAGGAATTGACCGGCTAAGGGGTGGAGAAGGCTGGATTTATTTTTACACTAAACAATATTTTTATTTTTCAGTAAAAATTCATAAGCATCCATTAGTTAATGGTACTTCTACACCCCTCCTTTTTGCCCTCACGTCTGGAATGAGCAGTGCAGCCTAGAGCCCAAAGCTTATAGCCCAGAGCCCAAAGCTCATAGCCCAAAGCTTATAGCATAAAGCCTAGAGCCCAAAGCCTATAGCATAAAGCCCAGAGCCCAAAGCTTATAGCATAAAGCCCAAAGCTTATAGCATAAAGCCCAAAGCTCATAGAATAAAGTCTAAAGCCCAAAGCACATAGTTCATAGCCTAAAGTCCAAAGCCCAAAGCCCTTTTCAGTAAGTTGGATCATAAAAAATAATAAATGGACCGGAGTTTAGTGTCGCTTTTTTACCAACCTACACAAAAGAAGCATGATTGGGTTGTTGGGAAAGAAGGAAGCCCACAGCCCTTAAGCCCAAAGCTACTTTTTTGGTTTAAGAAAAGATACTTAAATTTGAATATATTTTTTTAAACCAGAGTTTAGTGTAATTTCTTTAACATCTTATGAAGAAGGAGAGTAATTGGCCAACTGTAATGCCGCGATCTGATTTTCCGACAACAAAATTTGGATGTGAGCTTGTTGGCGGAAAGTCCGACCATGTGTATGCTCCATTGAACATTTGTTGTCGGACTTTCCGCCAACAAATGTTGGCTAGCAGGTTCTCAAATTTTCCGCCAACAAATTTTTGTTGTCGGACTTTCCGATCGTGTGTACACAAGTCAGCTGCACAAAACTCCACGCATGCTCAGAATCAAGTACGAGCCAGAAGCACTCGCTCTTGTAAAACTAGCATTCGTAATAAAGATATCACATGACTACTGAACTTCCTTTTTATCAGCTCGCCGTACGTCTTGTACGTCACTATGTTCGTAATTGTTGGTCAACATTTATGTGACCGTGTGTATGCAAGACAAGTTGGAGCCAACATCCTTCGAACAAAATTCCACGGGTTTGTTGTCGGAAAGTGCGATCGTGTGTACGGGGCTCGATTCACATCTATACATGTTGCTTTTGAGCATTTCTGCAGTGCTTTTTGCGGTGCTTGCCGTGTTTTTGGACACTCGTTTTTACCACAATTTCACTGTAATTTTGCTGGAATTTGCGTCTTGCGTTTTTTTTTTTTTTTTTTACACTGTATATAGCTGGTTGCTAAGGAAGGGGCAGGGAAGCAGGCTCACTGTGCCACATTACTACTCCCATAGGGCACACAGAGGTGTCCCAGGTATTTTACAATCTCATAGCGTATGCTACAAAAAAAATGCTAAGCCCAGCTGAAGTGTTCGGGGGGTTTGGCTCAAAGAAAAGGTGGCAACCCTAAATGTATCCCATACTCATTCACACAGGATGGGGGGGGAGTGGGATCTGGGGGCCCCTTGCTAAAGGGGGCTTCCAGATTCCGATAAGCCCCCCCCTGCAGACCCCGACAACCACCGGGCAAGGGTTGTCGGGAAGAGGCCCTTGTCCCCATCAACATGGGGGCAAGGTGTTTTGGGGTGGGGGGCGCAGAGCCACCCCTGCCCCAAAGCACCCATCCCCCATGTTGAGGGCATGCGGCCTGATATGGTTCAGGAAAGGGGGCGCTCGCTCTTCCCCTCCCTTTCCTGGCCTGCATGCTCGGATATGAGTCTGGTATGGATTATTTGGAGGGACCCCCACGCCATTTAAAAAAAAAAAATTTGGCGTGGGAGGGGGGTCACCTCCGAATCCATACTAGACCCAAGGGTCTGGTATGGACCTGGGGTGGCCCCCAACGCTGTTTTGGGGAAGCCCGCTGACAGCTGATGACTCATCGGTTGTTAACCACTTAAGCCCCAGACCATTTGGCTGGCAAAAGACCAGAGCACTTTTTGCGATCCAGCACTGTGTCACTTTAACTGACAATCGCGTGGTCGTGCGACGTGGCTCCTTTTTTGATGACGTCCTTTTTTCCCCACAAATAGAGCTTTCTTTTGGTGGTATTTGATCACCTCTGCAATTTTTATTTTTTGCTCTATAAACAAAATAAGAGTGACAATTTTGAAAAAAAGCTTTGTTTTTTACATTTTGCTATAATAAATATTCCCCAAAAATATATAAAAAAACCCTTTTTTTTCCTCAGTTTAGGCCGATCCGTATTCTTCTACATTTTTTTGGTAAAAAAAATCGCAATAAGCATGTGATTCGTTTGCGCAAAAGTTTACAAAATAGAGAATAGTTTATGGCATTTTTATTAATAATTTTATTTTTACTAGTAATGGTGGCGATCAGCGATTTTTTTTAAATTTTTTTTCAATTTATTTATTTATTTATTTATTTATTTATTTATTGTGACTGCGACATTATAGCGGACACATCGGACATTTTTGACACATTTTTGGGACCATTGTCATCTATACAGCAATCAGTGCCATAAAAATGCACTGATTCCTGTGTAAATGACACTGGCAGTGAAGGGGTTAACCACTAGGGGGCGGGGAGGGGTTAAGTATGTCCTGGGGAATGTTTCTAACTGTAGGGGGGGTGGGCTAGCTGTGACACGTCACTGATCTCTGCTCCTGATCACAGGGAGCAGAGATCAGTGTCCTGTCATTAGGCAGAACGGGAAGATGCTTGTTTACATTAGCATCTCCCTGTTCTTCCTCTCCGTGAGACGATCGCAGGTATCCCCGCGGTGATCCAGTCCACGGGACCCGCGACCCGACTCAAGGAGCTCCCGACCGGCGCGCGCCCGCTGGCGGCACGCACGCGGTGGCACGGCGGCAAATTCAAAGGGACATACAGCTACGCCCATTTGCCCAGCCTTGCCATTCTGCCGACGTACATCGGCGTGCACCGGTCCGGAAGTGGTTAAGGACGCGGCGGCCGGCTTCCCGGCCCCCTCCTTAGCAACCAGCTATATACAGTGTAAAAAAAGAAATTAAAAAAAACGCAAATCACTGCAAAATCGTGTTAAAAACTCGGTACTTACGTTTTGGATACAGGTCCATTTAAGTCTATTACATGCAAAACGCTGCACTTTGCGGGAAAAAAAGTCCCTGACCCTTTCCAAAAATGCAGAGGCAAAAAATGCATTGATGTTAACATGTTCCATAGTTTGAATAGAGCCTAAGGGGAGGAGGAGGTCGGATTTGTTTTTTTTTTTTTTAAACGCTAAACAATATTCCAATTCTTCAGTAACAATCCATACACATCCACTAGGTGATGGCCCTGTTATCCATTTTTCATTAATAAATTTCTTACTTTTTTTTCTGCTTCCATTTACTTCAACATCCTTCATGAGCTCCCACACCTTTCATTTCCCCCTTCACTTCTGTTTGTTTGGAACAAGCAGTGCACGTTAGTTGCAGTTATGTATACTGCTCCATGTACAGTGCAAAGCCCATAGCCCACGGCCCAGGAAGTCGGATCACAAAAAAAAGAATATGGAGGTTTGGAGGAGTCTGAAACCAGTAAAAATCACTTTTTTGGGTTAAGAACTCATACCTGAAATGGATATTTTTTTTAAACCAGAGTTTAGATTCACTCCTTTACCATCCAACAAAAATGGAGTGTGATTTGCCAGCTATTGGGGAGGAGGAGGCCGGATTTTCTTGTTTTGTGGCACTAAATATATAATTTTTTTAATAATCCATACAGATCCACTACTTAATGTTTCTCTAATTTATTTTAATGAAATAATTTCTTATCTCTGTGTCTCTGATTCTTTGTCACATCTGCTGTTAACTCCTGGCCCTGTTATCCATTTTTCATTAATAAATTTCTTACTTTTTTTTCTGCTTCCATTTACTTCAACATCCTTCATGAGCTCCCACACCTTTCATTTCCCCCTTCACTTCTGTTTGTTTGGAACAAGCAGTGCACGTTAGTTGCAGTTATGTATACTGCTCCATGTACAGTGCAAAGCCCATAGCCCACGGCCCAGGAAGTCGGATCACAAAAAAAAGAATATGGAGGTTTGGAGGAGTCTGAAACCAGTAAAAATCACTTTTTTGGGTTAAGAACTCATACCTGAAATGGATATTTTTTTTAAACCAGAGTTTAGATTCACTCCTTTACCATCCAACAAAAATGGAGTGTGATTTGCCAGCTATTGGGGAGGAGGAGGCCGGATTTTCTTGTTTTGTGGCACTAAATATATAATTTTTTTAATAATCCATACAGATCCACTACTTAATGTTTCTCTAATTTATTTTAATGAAATAATTTCTTATCTCTGTGTCTCTGATTCTTTGTCACATCTGCTGTTAACTCCTAAACCTCTCCATTTCCCCTCACTTCTGCTTGTTTAAAAATTTAAAAAAATAAAAAATACGAAATTTTTTTTTTTTTTTAGTAAATATAGGTAAGATAGTGATATAATAAGATAGTATGTTTGTATTTTGTTCTTATATAGATTTTATAGATATTATAGTCAACGTACTTGCAAATTATTTGTCATGAAATTGTTTCTTGCTGTGTGTTTCTTATTCCTTATCACATCCTCCTTTTAACCCCTGAACCTCTCCCTTTCTTCTCGCTTCTGTTTGTTTGAAAAAAAATATTTTGTAAGCATAGATAAGATAGTGATATGATCAGATAGTATATATGTTTTTAGTCTTGTTTATAAAAAAGGTAGGTAGGTAGGTAGATTGTATAGATAAGATAGACATTCTAGTTAATGTCCTTGTAAAGTATGTTTTATGAAACGTTCTCTGTACGTTCCTGCCTTCTTCTCTCTTTCTCCATTAACTCCATACCTTTAGCCTGCAGCCCAAACCTTGTAGCCCAAAACCCGCAGTGTGCAGCCCGCAGCCCAAAACCCATTTCAAGCACTTAGATCAGAAAAACATAAATGGAGAATTGGGGGAGTCTGAGATCAGTAAAAAAAACACTTTTTTGGGGTTAAAAACACATACTTAAAATATATTTTTTAAACCAGAGTTTAGTGTCACTTCTTTAACATCGTACAAAGGAGTGTGATTGGCTGGTTATAGGGGAGGAGGTCGGATTTTTTTTTGTTTACCGTAAACTATCTTTTTTTTTCAGTAAAAATCCATCCATATCCACTAGATAATACACCCCCCCACACACACACACACACACCCCTTCTTTCCCCCCTCCATGTCTGTCTAAAACAAGCAGTGCACGTTAGTTGCAGTCATGTACACTGCAAATCCCAAAGCCCATAGCTTAACCCCTTCCCGACGACCATACGCAGATATGCATACTCGGCTTTCCGGGGTTATACCGGGATGATGCCCGCAGCTGCAGGCATCATCCCGGTACCGTTGTTTACAGCGGGCGATCGGCTACCCGTGTATAACAACCAATGCAGCTAAAAGCCGCTCGGCTGTTATACCGGAGGAGCGGGAGGGGACATCCCCCCCTCCCGCCGCCTCCCGATGCTGTTACCGGGCCTCCCGTGCGATCGGGAGGCCCGATGTCCGTTCGGCTGCCTTTGGCAGCTGGGGGCGGGCTGGAACGAAGCTGCGAGCGGCTTTGTTCCAGCCTTCTTGTAAACGCGGAAGCGACGTCATGACGTCACTTCCCGTTTACTCGGCTGCCAATGGCGCCGAATTTTAAAAAGTACACAGTATTCAGAATCGCCGTTTTCGGCGATCTGAATACTTTGAAGTGTAAAGGAGGGATCGGGGTGCCCCTGTCCCCGCGAGCTAGCGCAGCGAAGAAAACGCATACGGAAGTCGCGCCCGCATATGTAAACGGTGTTCAAACCACACATGTGAGGTATCGCCGCGATCGTCAGAGCGAGAGCAATAATTCTAGCCCTAGACCTTCTCTGTAGCTCAAACCTGGTAACCGTAAAAAATTTTTAAAGCGTCGCCTATGGAAATTCAAAGGTACCGTAGTTCGTCGCCATTCCACGAGTGCGTGCAATTATAAAGGGTGACATGTTTGGTATCTATTTACTCGGCGTAACATCATCTTTCACATTATACAAAAAAATTGGGGTAACTTTATTGTTTGGATTTTTTAAAATTCATGAAAGTGTCACTTTTCCAAAAATTTGCGTTTAAAACACCGCTGCACAAATACCGTGTGATAAAAAATATTGCAACAATCGCCATTTTATTCTCTAGATTCTCTGCTAAAAAAATATATATAATGTTTGGGGGTTCTAAGTAATTTTCTAGCAAAAAATACGGATTTTAACTTGTAAACACCAAATTTCAAAAATAGGCTTAGTCATGAAAGTCCAAAAGTCCATTGCCCAGAGCCCATAGCAGGAAGTTGAATCACAAAAAATAAAATAATTTAGATTTGGAGGAATCTGAGATTGGTAAAATCACTTTTTTTGGGTTAAGAACACATTCTTGAATCAGATATATTTTTAACCAGTTAAGGACCAGCCACCGACGTTGTACTGCGGCAGGTTGGCTCTCCTGGGCGAATCGCTGTCATTGTACGTCAGGTGCGCGCACCCACAGCGATCGGATTAGTTTCAGAACCGATCAGTCTCCAGGCCCAGGCCAATGATTTCTGGCCTGGACCTGGTGATTGGTTCTGGCGAATGAGAGACTGTCATCTGCCTGTGTAATGTAAACACAGGGAGAGGAAGTGATGTCACCTGCTCTCGTGGAGCCCTTTTCGGTTCCAGTGAGAGGAAGGAGGACATCAAACCATGAGTTGCACCAACACTACACTAACAAAAGTACTGCCAACTGCCCAGACTACATAGGGAGCGCTGGCTAGATTGTTTGGGACTTGGTGTCATCCTTATTCGGATAGGGGTACCCCTTATACATGGACACTTACACAAGCGTGCCACTTTTTGTGGAATTGGCACATGTGGCACCGTGCAATCTAATCTCCGGGGCTTCCCCAACGGCTTGTAGAGTCCCGACTTAGATGGGGGGAGAGAGCCTACTTGAGATGTAATATTTTACTTGCAGTGAAGTGGAGGGATACACGGAATGTTTTCGTTCTGTCCTCCCTTCATGCAGATACGGCGGTCGTGTTCTTGTGAAGCCCCTCTGTGTCCACGAATACATCCTTAACATGGGAGGGGTGGACTTCCAACGACCAGATGATGGCGTCGTACTTAATTGCCCATAAGGCCAGACGCTGGTATAAAAAAGTGTCTGTATATTTTTTCCAATTGGCTCTGCTGAACGCTATACAAAGCATCAGAACGAACTGGATCCTTCCTAAAATTCCAGGAAGAGATAGTCAGAGCCCTTCTGTATCCAGACGGTGGTCTACCTCACCTTCCCCAACCAAATGCAGTAGGCCGGCTGCAGAGAGGCATTTTCCTTATGTCCTCCCGAGTACCCCTACCCAACGAGCCCCCCAAAGAAGATGCCGTGTCTGTAGCAAGCGCGGATTTAGGCGTGACACCTGGTATTATTGTCCCTCCTGTCCTGACAATCCTGGTCTATGCATTGGTGAATGTTTTGAACGCTACCATACACTAGTTGAGTATTAGTGTAGGGTACAGCATTGCACAGACTAGGACACACTTTCACAGGGTCTCCCAAGATGCCATCGCATTTTGAGAGACCCAAACCTGGTACCAGTTACAAAAGTTAAAGTTACTAAAAAAAATGTAAAAAAATAAAAAAAATAAAAAAACAAAAAAATATATAAAATAAAAAAAACAAAAATAGTTGTCGTTTTATTGTTCTCTCTCTCTCTATTCTCTCTCTATTGCTCTGCTCTTTTTTACTGTATTCTATTCTGCAATGTTTTATTGTTATTATGTTTTACCATGTTTGCTTTTCAGATATGCAATTTTTTTATACTTCACTGTTTACTGTGTTTTGTTGGTAACCATTTTTTTGTTTTCAGGTACGCCATTCAGCTGCAGAGCGGATTTATTTATCTTGACAGCAACAGTGTTTGCTCCCACGATACATAAAGCCGTGACTCCAGCGCTGTCGGAGGTGATTTCCCCACCACAGTTACATACTTCAGCATATATGCTGAAGTATGGGGGCAGCAGTGGGTGAAGGAGTGATTTGCTCCTGCCTTTTGTGGGAGGATGCCCCCATGCTTCGGCATATATATATTTTAGGCACAGGTTGCGTTAAACGTTTTATTTTTTACTATATTTTTTTTGTATTTGCTTTGCAGGTATGGTAAGTCTTACTGTTATACTGTAATGTTACTTTGTTTTATTGTTAACCATCATTTGCTTAGCAGGTACGCCATTCAGTTGCAGCGCGGATTTATTTATCTTGACAGCAACAGCATTTGCTCCCACGATATATAAAGCCGTGACTCCAGCGCTGTCGGAGGTGATTTCACCAGGGCCGGACTGGGAATAAAAACCAGCCCTGGAAATAATTTCATACCAGCCCCATAGTGTTTTTATACCAGCCCAACCGCATAATGTCGTTATTTTCTTGTTCACAAAAGGGAAAACCATGCATTTTAAAGCACATTTGAAGAATGTATTATATATAGATAAGAGAGACATGGAATTTACAAACAGCAGCAATTTTTTTCTGGCAAAAATCATGGCATTTACTGGCACTTTTTTTATTGACAAAAAAAAAAGGTGCCGTAAATGGCAGTTTTCAGTGCAAATATCAATATTTAAGCTATAAACTGCTATTAGCAATGTGTCAAGTTAAACAAAAGTCAAAAACCATATTTCTCCATTTACATGAAAGTCAGATTAATATAACCCAACACAGAGTTCCCCCCATACATCAGGAGGATTCCCCTTTACAGTGCAAGGGAACTCTGACATAAAGGGGGACATTGCAAATCATAATCCAAGCGGGAACTCTGATATAAAAGGGGGGCACTGGTGACCAGAGACCCCACTTATATCAGAGTCCACTGCATTCCCCTTTACGTCAGAGTTCCCCTTGCACTGTAAGGTGGAATCCTGCAGACTATGATGTAAAGGGGAACTCTGGGAATGTGGGGAGGACTCTGGTGACCAGAGACCACCTTCTGCAGAAAGAAAACACTAAGGTAAGGGGGTTTACTGATATAAGGGGTAAACCTTTATATCAGTGCCCCCTTACAATATTGTATTGACCCCCCCCCCCCCCAGGCTGGCCTGGCGGCGCTCTCACTGACCTCCTCTCAGGTGCACCATGCAGGGCTCAGTCAGTCGGCTCCGGCTCGGTGGCTCTGGTTTTATCCCATAGTTTCCTCTCCACAGTCCACACATGTCTGACTTCTCCCATGACCCCCATCCCTGAGGCACTCCCACTCTTGACTCCACTCCAAACTGCAGTCATGATATAAGACAAGAGATGGTCAGAGGCTGCAGATGGTACAGGAGAGGTCAGAGGCTGCAGAGGGTACAGGGGAGGTCAGAGGCTGCAGATGGTACAGGGGAGGTCAGAGGCTGCAGATGGTACAGGGGAGGTCAGAGGCTGCAGATGGTACAGGGGAGGTCAGAGGCTGCGGATGGTACAGGGGAGGTCAGAGGCTGCGGATGGTACAGGGGAGGTCAGAGGCTGCGGATGGTACAGGGGAGGTCAGAGGCTGCAGATGGTACAGGGGAGGTCAGAGGCTGCGGATGGTACAGGGGAGGTCAGAGGCTGCGGAGGGGAGGGGAGGGGGGGACAGGAGGTCAGAGGCTGCAGGAGAATGACAGGAGGTGACAGGAGGTCAGAGGCTGCGGAGAGGAGGGGGGTGACAGGAGGTCAGAGGCTGCAGGGGGATGACAGGAGGTCAGAGGCTGCGGAGGGGAGGGGGGGGACAGGAGGTCAGAGGCTGCGGGGGGCATGACAGGAGGTCAGAGGCTGCAGGGGGATGACAGGAGGTCAGAGGCTGCGGGGGGATGACAGGAGGTCAGAGGCTGCGGGGGGGATGACAGGAGGTCAGAGGCTGCGGGGGGGATGACAGGAGGTCAGAGGCTGCGGGGGGGATGACAGGAGGTCAGAGGCTGCGGGGGGATGACAGGAGGTCAGAGGCTGCGGGGGGGATGACAGGAGGTCAGAGGCTGCGGGGGGGATGACAGGAGGTCAGAGGCTGCGGGGGGGATGACAGGAGGTCAGAGGCTGCGGGGGGGATGACAGGAGGTCAGAGGCTGCGGGGGGGGGGATGACAGGAGGTCAGAGGCTGCGGGGGGGGGGATGACAGGAGGTCAGAGGCTGCAGGGGGGATGACAGGGGGTCAGAGGCTGCGGGGGGGATGACAGGAGGTCAGAGGCTGCGGGGGGATGACAGGAGGTCAGAGGCTGCGGGGGGATGATAGGAGGTCAGAGGCTGCGGGGGGGATGATAGGAGGTCAGAGGCTGCAGGGGGGGGCAGGAGGTCAGAGGCTGCAGGGGGGGCAGGAGGTCAGAGGCTGCAGGTGGGGGTCACCAGACGAGGCCACCAGACGAGTACTCACTGCGGCGAGCGCTGTAACTGCTTTACTTTTAAAAATGGCGCCGCTCTGCGCCATCGTGTCACTGCGCATGCGCCCGCATTTCCGAGAATTGCCAAGTGTGTACGGGCTTTCCCGAGCACGGCTAGCTCGGGAAAGCCCGTACACAATTCCGAGAACTATCCGAGAACAGCGCTGGCGCCTGCGCAGTTGCATGTCAGCCCGGCGGCCCCGCAGCCATATTTCTTTCAGGCGCCGCTGCCCTCACAGCGGCCCCAGGGGCAGCCAGACAGCCGGCCCACCGGGGGATTTCCCGGTATCCCGATAGGCCAGTCCGGCCCTGGATTTCACCACCACAGTTACATACTTCAGCATATATGCCGAAGCGTGGGGGCAGCAGTGGGTGGAGGAGTGATTTGCTCCTGCCTTTTGTGGGAGGATGCCCCCATGCTTCGGCATATATATATTTTAGGCGCAGGTTGCGTTAAATGATTTCTTTTTTACTATATTTTTTTTTTGTATTTGCTTTGCAGGTACGGTAAGTCTTACTGTTATACTGTAATGTTACTTTGTTTTATTGTTAACCATCATTTGCTTAGCAGGTACGCCATTCAGTTGCAGCGCAGATTTATTTATCTTGACAGCAACAGCGTTTGCTCCCACGATATATAAAGCCGTGACTCCAGTGCTGTCGGAGGTGATTTCACCACCACAGTTACATACTTCAGCATATATGCCGAAGCGTGGGGGCAGCAGAGGGCGGAGGAGCAATTTGCTCCTAACTTTTGCGGGAGGATGCCCACATGCTTCGGTGTATGTGTGTGTATATGTGTGTATGTATATATATATATATATATATATATATATATATATATATATATATATATATATATATATATATATATATATATATATATATATATATATATATATATATATATATACACACACACCAGGGGCGGATCCAGGGGGGGGCAACGGGTCAATTGCCCCCTCCGAGAATGCTGGGGAGAGAGCAGGCAGCTGGGTCCGCGGGAGAGAGAGAGAGCGGACGGCCGGGCGGGTGACAGTCAGTGACTGACAGTGGGCGGGTGAAAGAGCGGACGGCCGGGCTGGTGATAGTCTGTCAGTCTCAGACTATCACCAGCCCGGCTGTCCGCTCTCTCACCCGCCCACTGTCAGTCACTGACAGTGGGCGGGTGAGAGAGTGGACGGCCGGGGGGGGGGGCTGGTGACAGTCTAAGCCTGACAGTGGGGTGGGCGGATGAAAGCGGACGGCCGGGCTGGCCGCTGGTGACTGCAGAGAGTGGGCGGGTGACATTTAGAGAGCGGCCGGGCTGCTGGCCAATCAGGGAGCCGGCAGGCGGGGGAGCAGAGAGATGACATCATCTCTCACTGCCTGCCCTGCATCCCTGCAGTTCCGCCCTCACTGTGCAGGTAGCTACGGGCAGCAGAGAGATTACATCATCTCTCTGCTGCCTGACTGGTAATCTGCTGCCTCACCCTCTGGGAAACAGAAAGTGACAATTGCAGCTGTAGCAGGCAAGTGACAATCCGCAACGTGTGGCAGATGATGTGGCAAGTGACAATCTGCAACTGCTGGCAGGCAACATGGCAAGTGACAATCCACAATGTGTGGCATGTGACGTGACAATCCGCATCTGGTGGCAGGTGACGTGGCAAGTGACAATCTTCATCTGGTGGCAGGCGATGTGGCAAGTGACAATCCGCAATGTGTGGCAGGCGACGTGACAATCTGCATCTGGTGGCAAGGTGACGTGGCAAGTGACAATCCGCATCTGGTGGCAGGTGACGTGGCAAGTGACAAACCGCATCTGGTGGCAGGTGACGTGGCAAGTGACAATTGTAGCAGGCAAGTGACAATCTGCATCTGGGGGCAGGTGATGTGGAAAGTGACAATCCGCAGTGTGTGACAGGGGATGTGGCAAGGTGACAATCTGCATCTGGTGGCAGGCGATGTGGCAAGTGACAATTGTAGCAGGAAAGTGACAATCCACATCTGGGGGCAGGTGACATGGCAAGTGACAATCTGCAACGTGTGGCAGGTGAAGTGGCAAGTGACAATCCGCATCTGGTGGCAGGCAACGTGGCAAGTGACAAGCTTGGGGCTCCCACTGATTCTGCATTATGGTGAGTTGAACTATTTCATTTTATATAACAATGTAATAATAGAAAAAATGCGCTTCAATCATCCTGACACCATAACAACCATGGTGCTGTGATGATTAAAGCACCAACGCCAGCCATTTCCCTGATAAATTCCCCCCAAAAAACTTATTTTCTGGCAGTGCCCCTCCTGAGACTAGGCTCTGGATCCGCCCCTGATAAACACGGTGCATGTATGCCCATCATTAGAAGTGGGTGGATGAAGGGAGGTATTCTAATGGTGGGCATACCCACCGATCAATCTCTTTTTTTCGTTCAGCCCACAGGCTGCATGAAAAAAAAGTTTACAATATATGCCCAACAAGGACCAGCAACGTACTGGTATGTTGCTGGACTTTGAGTGGTTATACCAGAATGATGCCTGCAGGTTTAGGTATCATCTTGGTATCATTCTTTTCAGCCAGCGGTCGGCTTTCATGTAAAAGTAATCCTAGCGGCTAATTAGCCTAATAATTAATTAGCCTAATTAGGCTAATAATCCCCCCCCCACCGTCTTCCATGTTTTTCTCTGGCTCACCTGTCCCAACAGGGAACCTGAGAATGCAGCCGGTGATTCAGCCAGCTGACCATAGAGGTGATCAGCTCCAAACATCTCTATGGCCTAAGAAACCGGTAGCTACGAGCATTTCATGACTAGGGGATATTTACATTCCCTGAGATAACAATAAAAATGATTAAAAAAAAATAAAAATGAAAGGAACAGTTTAAAAATAAGATAAAAAAGCAAAAAAATAATAAAGAAAAAAAAAAAAGCACCCCTGTCCCCCCTGCTCTCGCGCAAAGGCGAACGCAAGCGTTGGTCTGGCGTCTGGCGTCCGGCGTGTAAACAGCAATTGCACCATGCATGTGAGGTATCACCGCGAAGGTCAGATCTAGAGAAGTCATTTTAGCAGTAGACCTCCTCTGTAAATCTAAAGTAGTAACCTGTAAAGGCTTTTACGGGCTTTTAAAAATGTATTTAGTTTGTCGCCACTGCACGTTTGTGCGCAATTTTAAAGCATGTCATGTTTGGTATCCATGTACTCGGCCTAAGATCATCTTTTTTATTTCATCAAACATTTGGGCAATATAGTGTGTTTTAGTGCATTCAAATTTTAAAAAGTGTGTTTTTCAGGTAGAGGTTTGACTTTCTTCACCGGCAAAGAATTTTATCCCTGCAAACGGTGTTTAGCGTGGGTCAAAACAAAACGGCCAAATGAAAAGAAAAATAATTTTACTTCTACAAGTACAGGAAATATTTATGAAATCAATGAGTTAATTTGCTGCAACATAGAGGGAGCAGCATATGCTCTGGAGTGCAGCTGTGGGCTACAATATATAGGACGGACCAAGAGCCCCCTCAAAATATGCATAAGAGAACATGTGCAGAACATATTAAAAGGGTTTGATAAGCACAGCGTATCTAAACACTTTGTCATATGCCACAACAAAGATCCCACTCAATTGAAGTTTTGGGGGATAGAACCCTTTGTCAGACACTGGCGAGGTAGCCATAAAGTAAGGACACTGAGTCAATTGGAATCAAAGTGGATTTTTACTTTAGACACTTTTGCACCTCGGGGCCTAAATGTAGAATTTGACCTCAATTCCTTTATTAGTAATTTTTAGGACCACGAGATACATTTTAATCTAGTATATTTTATTAACCTTTTAATAATATATTTTTATATTTATTACTTTTCCATGGATTTCCTTCTCTCTCTTCCCTGCATTTATCCTCATTTACATTATGCCATATGTATCTACCGATGCCACTCCCGGTGCAGATTTGATAAATATATATATATATATATATATATATATATATATATATATATATATATATATATATATATATATATATATATATATATATATATATATATATATATTGTATTGTATTGTATTTGTTCATTTTATACTACCACATGCCCATCAATTAGGCTTATTGAATCAGCCACGTTTGGCAGAGGGATATTGGCTACATAGGCGGACACACACCAGCAGATCCAGAAACGTTTGATCAAGAGGTCGCTGGATTCCCAAAGCTATAGGGAACACATCTGTTACCAACATAAACATATTCACACGCTGTTACCTTACAGCAGTAAGGTAAGGGGACACCCATATATTACGTCTCGCACTGAAGCCGGGAAGTCACCATTTATCCTGCACTTTATATAAGTAAAAGTGATCACCAATTTGTCAGCACTTTAGCTTGCTTGTTTGTAATGTACACAAAGAAGACTGTGCATGCACACAGCCGTTTGTTGTTTATTGATTCCCTGTGATTCTTTGGGATCCTTACTATTTTTACTTAAGAAGAAAAGGAAATTATATGATATTACACTTTACTGTATGCCATTGGACATTCATCAGCAATCAGGGATTTTTGCTGTCGATCTGTTACAGAAACCTTTTTTTAGTTTACTCTCATTGCCACTTTTTCACTTTGTCACTTTATCTGTGATTTGTTTACTACATTATATGCACCATTGCATTTTGTATTATTTTAGCATATTTATTACAGCACAGCACTACTTTCTATTTTTAGTTTATAGTCCACTCTTGCCAAACTGAAAAAAATGCAAGAGGTTAATTGCTCATTTTGCCTCTATTTCCAGTTAAAAGCACATTATACCTACTGTGTCCCTCACTCCCACAGGCTTCTTCTTCCATTTGACCGGTCCTCCGAAGTCACTTCTCTTCAATCCTCCATCTGGTGGTTGCACCTGTGATGTCATCATGTACAATGCAGGTGCAGCAATCCCGCATTGTAAGTGAGGATGCCAAAGGCCTTCTTTGGTACACTTTTCTCTCCATTGTAGAGATTCTGGAAATGGCACCACCCAGCACACATTTCAGGGGCTCTCTAAAACAGAGCTGCAGTGATTTGCCTAGACTGGAGGTAATGGTAGGTTACAATGACGTGAAGCTTTTGATTTTAGCACAGCTGCAATGTTTGCTGGATAGTAGTGGACTTATTTTGTTTGGTAGGGGGCGCTGTATGTGTATAATCCAATACAATAGAAATACAATATAATGTCATAAATTCACATAATGGTGTATTTAGGTTACATGCTGCCCTAGGCCTGACTAAACTCATGCACCCCCTAATTTAAATACGACCCATCCCTTCCCGTCAATGCCTCAACCCTTCCAGTCAGATTACTCACTTAGAGCCCTTTCACACTGAGGCGGTTTGCAGGCGCTATTGCGCTAATAATAGCGCCTGCAAACCGACCCGAAAGTGCCGCTGCCTTAATTCCAGTGTGAAAGCCCCGAGGGCTTTCACACTGGAGCGGTGCGCTGGCAGGATGGGAAAAAAAAGTCCCACTAGCAGAATCTTCGGAGCGGTGAAGGAGCAGAGTGTATACCGCTCCTGCCCATTGAAATCAATGGGACGGCGTGGCTATACCGGCGGCAAAGCGCCTCTGCAGAGGCGCTTTGCGGTGGTATTTAACCCTTTCTCGGCCGCTAGCGGGGGGTAAAACCTCCCCGCTAGCGGCCGAATACCGACGGTAAAACGCCGCTAATAATAGCGGCGTTTTACCGCCGACGCCGACCCCGTCTCAGTGTGAAAGGGCCTTTAACACATGCCCTATCATCTGTAAACCACACCCCTTCCTCTTTAGGCTCCACCTCTTCCTCTCTGTAGATTAGGGATGCAGTGGGGACAGAGAGGGATGCTGGGGACAGACAGAGAGGGACGCAGTGCAATGAGGACAGAGAGGGATGCTGGGGACAGACAGAGGGATGCAGTGGGATGAGGACAGAGAGGGATGCAGTGCAGATGGGGGACACAGGGGGATGCCGGGGGGGGACACCGTGTGGGGGGGAACCAGGAGAGTCATGGGGCCTCCTGCTGTCCTGTTGGGGCCCAGGCCCCCACATCTTTACTGGCTGCCCCTCCCCCTGATGGTGGTGGCCCAGGTGTCTCTAGACTCCTGTAAAAAATAAAAAGTACACAGCCTGACACGATGCATGTAATAATAAGACCTCTCACCGCGCGCTGCTCCCCGCCTCCACCAGTTAAGTCACTCCTCTCCCCTGGCCAAGTACGCTAAAAGACTGCCTATGGTATTAGCAAGTGCCACGCTACAACAGGCCGGCCGCTAGGGGCTATATTTGTGTGGGAGGCTGCAACCAGAGGTTGAAGGGGTCAGCCTGTCAGTGCTCAGACCATACACTGCATCAAATTGGTCTGCATGGCTGTTGTCCCAGAAGGAAGCCTCTTCTAAAGTTGATGCACAGGAAAGCCTATAAACAGTTTGCTGAAGACAAGCAGACTAAGGAAATTGATTACTGGAACCATGTCCTGTGGTCTGATGAGACCAAGATAAACTTATTTGGTTCAGATGGTGTCAAGCGTGTGTGGCGGCAACCAGGTGAGGAGTACAAAGACAAGTGCGTCTTGCCTACGGTCAAGCATGGTGGTGGGAGTGTCTTGGTCTGGGGCTGCATGAGTGCTGCCGGTGTCTTGCCGAGAAAGTTCCCTCGGCGGATAGGTTCCCCCCCTGTACTGCGCAGGCGCAGCGCCTGCGCAGTACCAACTACTAGCAGCCGCCGGAGATAGCCAAACGACAAAATCTACAATCAGCTGTACACGGCGCCTGCGCCCTGGGTCCATGTTCCTTCCCCACCATCCAAGTGGACCTAGAGGGGGAATCTAAAAGAGCCGAGCGAAGCGAGGCCGTGCCCGAAGCGTGGCGAGCGAAGTGAGCCCGCGAGGGGCCCTCTTACAGGTGCCGTGTACAGCTGATTTTCCCCTATTTATCTTCGGCTATTTCCGCCGGATACTACTGCGCAGGCGCAGCGCCTACGCAGTAGAGGGGGGTCCTTATGCGCCGAGCGGAACTTTCTCGGCAGAACACCGGCACTGGGGAGCTACAATTCACTGAGGGAACCATGAATGCCAACATGTACTGTGACACACTGAAGCAGAGCACGATCCCCTCCCTTCAAAAACTGGGCTGCAAGGAAGTATTCAAAATGATAACGACCCCAAATACACCTCCAAGATGACCACTGCCTTGCTAATGAAGCTGAGGGTAAAGGTGATGGACTGGCCAAGCATGTCTCCAGACCTAAACCCTATTGAGCATCTGTGGGGCATCGTCAAATGGAAGGTGGAGGAGCGCAAGGTCTCTAACATCCACCAGCTCCGTGATGTCATCATGGAGGAGTGGAAGAGGACTTCAGTGGCAACCTGTGAAGCTCTGGTGAACTCCATGCACAAGAGGGTTAAGGCAGTGCTGGAAAATAATGGTGGCCACAGAAAATATTGACACTTTGGGTCCAATTTGAACATTTTCACTTAGGGGTGTACTCACTTTTGTTGCCAGCGGTTTAGACATTAATGGCTGTGTGTTGAGTTATTTTGAGGGGACAGCAAATTTACAAGCTGTACGCTCACTACTTTACATTGTAGCAAAGTGTCATTTCTTCAGTGTTGTCACATGAAAAGATGTAATAAAATATTTACAAAAATGTGAGGGGTGTACTCACTCTGTGAGATACTTGTACGTTTATTGGTATTTTTTAACCAAAAATATGTAGCAACTGTCAGTTAAGGTAACACAGTGTCGTATCACAAAAAATGGCACAGTGATAAAGGGGGGTAACTCTTTCAAAATGGTTAAAGGGCACTACAAGCGAAGTCTCCTTATTCACTGCATGACCTCCAACATTGACAAATGCTGCAAAAACAAGTACACAAAAAAAGCTAGCTTAGCTTATTCAACATTCCTTTGGATATACAGAAGGAGCATGGCGTCAGCATCGCTTAGGCACTGCTGGCAAAAGCCAGGATAAGTATAATATTTACTCCCCCCCCCCCCCCCCCCACAGTTTACTAACTAATAAATAATAACTTTTTAAATAATTATTTTATTTATTTTTTGACATTGGAGTGCAGAGAACAGTGGTTAAGATACTTGCATTTTTATTGCAAGGGCCACTTTAACCATTGTTATTTATGTTAGTGTGTGACCAAAATAAGCCCCATCGTTGATGTCAGTAGAAGTAAAATAAGCCCCATCTTTGGTGTTAGTGGGAATAAATAAGCCCCATCATTGGTTTCCATAGAAGTAAAATAATGTCCATCCTTGATGTCATTAGAAGTAAAATAGGCCCCATCGTTGATGTCAGTAGGAGTAAAATAAACCTCATTGTTGGTGTCAATAGGAGTAGGTCTATGGCATGCGCATGATATGTAAACAAAGGTACAGGCCAATGGTTGGCAACCCTTTCAACGAGTCACTAATTTGAAACTAGTACGCAGATAAGGAATTTTGACTTTAATTGAATTTAATTTTGTGATACAGGTCAGTGACTCAAAGGGGGTTATTTACAAAAGGCAAATCCACTTTACACTGCAAGTGCACTTGAAAGTGCAGTCGCTCTAAATCTAAGGGGTAGATCTGAAATGAGTGGAAGCTCTGCTGATTTTAAATCATGACAATCATGTGCAAGCTAAAATGCTGTTTTTTATTTTCCTTGCAAGACCCCCTCGGATCTACAGCGACTTTACTTCCAAGTGCACTTTCAATGCAAAGTGGATTTCCTTTAGTAAATAACCCCCATAGTATTGAAGCCAATCAACTAAGATTTGCAATGCTAGAGTTCTGCTTTAAAGCAGGACTCCAGCTTTTTGACCACCTCCACCACCCAATAATAGGAAAGTGTACATATCCTATTCTGTAATTAAGACTACCTGAAGCTGTTTCCCAGTTGCCTAGTAAACTGCCCACAGTGATTGACTACATTGGCCTCCTGTGACGGAGATGATGCATGGACTTCTGATGCAGAATACATGGAATACTAGGACTGTGTGTCTGGTAGTGACACCTTCTATTATTATGGGTTAGCCTTTCTAGACAGGTGTAGGATACTTGGTCCCTTGAAGGATCTGGTATAGGGCAAGAAAGGTTAACTACTCCAAGCAAGGTTAGGCACTTTAAATACTCTCTGAAGTTGCAAGCATATGAATTGTGACTCATAGGTTGTGCCATGGACCACAGACCAGAGCCAGTATAAGAGGTCTCATTCAACTCCACTGGGAATGAACTTGGAATATACTGTATAACATGAAGCATGTTTTGTATTATTTCCTATTTCTTTCGTCTTTAGGAAGGGGTGTAACTAAGACTGTGAAAGACCATCAAAGTGTTAATAAGGCACAGAGCCAACCTCATTGGCTCTGTGACTTTTTCCTGTTATCTGTGCTGTCTAATGACAGCAGATCATAGGCATTGTGTGTAGGCAGTCACAGTGTCCAGACCCAGTGCACCCTGCAGGAGATGCAGGGCATGTACCCTGGGTGCCCAGGTGCTAGTTATGCCTTAGGCTTTAGGTATCACCAAAAACATTCAAACCTCCATGGCAGCTTTGAATTTGAATGGTGAGAAAAATCTTGTACATTTGTTTTTACATCAGACATCACATATGTGGGATACAAGGAGCCCAAAGAGTGAATATATGGGAATAACTCTCGACTTACAGGCCAGGGTTCTCAGATCACCAGAGTTTTGATAAAAGTGTAAATTTTAGATAAACAAAACCCAGTATTTTAGGTTAGTGAAACATATAAATGCATGTTAAATTCCATCTATTTGGTGGCCGGGATGGCGGACTGAACAGACGTGTTTAGTGAGCTCTCCTAGAGTGTGATCCGGAAAACTATCCGTGCCTTGCAACTGTGCCTTCCTGAAGGGCCTTGTGTTCTCTGGATGCCTTCTAGAACCCCGGGCTACCAGAAGAGGGATAAGAGACTAAATTTTCCTCCGAATATCCCGGTTGAAAACAGCCCGGTCCCCTGCTCCACGGGATCCCCTGTGCGCCATAGCAATATGGCGTCGCAAACAGACCACGAGGCAGATCCTGTCTCGGCCCCCCCGGGACTGCCGGAGATTATGGCGGCTATCAACTCTTGCCAATCTGCTATTGCCTCCTGTCAGACCACCTTGGATTCTAAGATAGAGGAGGTCCAGCTAGATGTGGGCATAATCCGACAGGATCTGGACAAAATCCACTCCAGGGTCTCCAAGGCTGAGCGGCGGGTAGGAGCAGTGGAGGACACAGTAACAGACCATGCCGCCTCTATCCCAACCATCCAAACAAAAGTAAGAGCCCTTGAATACCGGGCAGAAGATGCGGAAAACTGGAGCAGGAGGAACAATCTCAGGATTGTGGGGGTTGAGGGACACTCCCCGGCCCTGTTGCGCTCCTTATTGTGGACTGCTCAGCTCTCCCAGTACTTGCAGTACACTCACAGTGGAGAGGGCTCACCGTGTGCCGCTCTTTTCGGGACCGGGATGAGCTGCTAAAAACGTTAAGCTCCTGCTGTTTCCTGACTACACCATGGAGACTCAGCGACAGCGCCGCTCCTTTGATGCAGTTAAAGCCGCCCTGCGGAGGAAAGGAATAAGATACAGCATCTTGTTCCCTGCCAAGCTGTGGGTGGTGGATGGGGAGACAGTTAGTTTCTTCACCAACCCTAAGGATGCATCCGCCTGGCTGGAGGCTCTTCCCCCGTATGAAGGCTATGCTATTTATCCTGTGCATATAATTGTTTGGTGTGATCAGCTGCTCTGCATTGCTGGGACCGGGTAAGCATGACTATCCCTTTAACGCTCATGACTGGACACCCCCCTGGCCCTTATACACTACTGCTGTACCTGGAGATCATGCTAGGGGAGCTGGACTGTGCTCTGTGCCTCCTAAATTTGTACCCTGTTCCTGTTGTTTGTCCTGATGATCACTGATCCACCATTACCATTTACAGACATTTACTCCCATCTGTAGCTCTCCTTTATACTACAGGTTGTCCTCTTTTTTGTACCTATCCTGTTTTTTTTCTTTGTATCATTTGTTTTTTGCAACGGATCTGAAGAAGGTGCCCCTGCTCAATCAGGTGTAAGACAGTACTCTTTTCTCCTTTGTTTGACACTCCACCAGCTCTAGGATAAGACTCAACCACACACACCTAGATCCCCAGTTCATTGGTGATGGTGTGATGTCCCATTCCGGTTACATGGCCCTAACTTAAGTTATCAGTCCTTGGACTATGGGTTTTTTGGGAATCAAGTGCTCCTCATTGTTCCAGGGTGCACGGGGTGGGGGGTGGGGAGGCCGTTGCTTCCCATGGTTGGATGCCTATGTTATTCTTTTTTTTTGTTCCCAAGTTATGGTTGGTCTATTATGGAATGTGCTTGCTGATATATATGTAAGTCCTAGGTGCAACATTGCTCTGAATTTTACTGTACTGAGGGCCCCCAGTGCGACCGGGGGTGGGAGTTTCTCCCCCCTGGGGTACTGGCTCCAGGCTTGGCTGATGGAGAAATGTCCTTGCATTATTAGTGTACCCCTATCATGGCTCAGTGCTTGGTAGTGTCGTGGAACGTAAGGGGACTTAACTCAGCAGTTAAGCGCTCTCTAGTGCTTAACCACCTGTGTAGGCTCCGCCCACAGGTGTGCATCCTACAGGAGACGCATCTTGTGGGTTCCCGCATTCTCAGTCTGAAGCGGGCATGGGTTGGTGCTTACTACCATGCACCATACTCTAACTATGCCAGAGGCATCAGTGTGCTGGTGCACAGATCCCTGCCTTTCCAGCTGCTGAATGTTCGTCTCGACCCGGGGGGCAGGTATGTACTCCTGCATGCTCTGAGGAGATCCCCATTGTGATAGTGGGGGTCTACCTGTCACCCCCTGGCAACATAGATGTAAAACATGTGCTGATGCAACAGGTCACATTGTATAATGTTGATAACGTGCTATTTGTGGGTGCTTTCAATATGGCTCCAAATAGAGAAATGGATAGGATGCAGGCCTCTGGCCCCCAGCGGCATGACCTCTCACGCTGGGCCTCTGCCTTCCACATGACAGATGTTTGGTGCCACTTCCACCCCTCTGATAGAGTAATCGCCTGTCTATCCACCACACACCGGACCATGTCCCGCATTGACCTGGCCTTTGCCTCCCCTGCCCTTGTGCGGAGGGTGGTCTCTGCTGAGATCCTCTCACAAGGTATCTCAGACCATGTTCCGGTGTCTGTTACTATCAGACTCTTTCATGTGGTGGGCGAAAGGTTATGGCGATTATCTAAGTACTGGATTATGGAACCTGAGATCCAAGAGGAACTACCGGAGGCATTGTGTAATTTTTGGATAAATGCAGATTCTGCTGGACCTCTGGTGCTGTGGGACACCTTTAAATCTTGGCTTAGAGGTGAATACATGGCTCAAATAGCAGTGAAAAAGAGGCATTCTGCGCAGTCTCTGAGGCTACTGGAGGAGCAGGCAAGGCTGAAGGAGGCGGAATATGTGCGGCCTCCTGATAAGGCTCACTATGTGACCTGGCAGGACACACTGAGGGAATTGTCTCTAATCAGGGTTGAGCTCACCAAGAAATCTATGTTAGACAGTGCCCAGAGGGTATTCGAATTTGGAGATAAGAATGGTAGGCTGCTGGCCTGGCTTGCCAGGGGGCAGCATACTGTAACTCACATTGGTAGGTTGAAAGATCTGGATGGCAGTCTATTGACAGCTCCAGCGGATATCAGTGCGAGAGTCCTTGAATTCTACAGGACCCTATATTCCTTGAGGGTGAACTTTGATAACTCAAAGCTGCTCCACAATCTGAACCAGGTCACGCTCCCCTCCTTGGAGGCGGGGGAAGTGTGCAAAGCTAGACAGGGACATCTCCCTGGAGGAGGTAGAGGAGGCTTTGGGTTCCATGCAGCAGGGAAAGGCCCCAGGACCGGATAGAATACCCATCAAATTTTACTCGGTATACCAAGAATTCTTGGCACCCAGATTCACCTCATTACTGCAGCAGTTCTTTACTTTGCACTCCTTACCGTTGTGTTCTTGAACCGTTTTTGCAGTGACACAGGGCGCATTATCCCCCTGAAAAAAGGTCACTATCATCAGGGAATATGCCTTCCATGAGGGGATGTATTTGGTCAGCAACAGTGTTTAGGTAGGTGGTATATGTCAAAGTAACATCCACACAAATGGCAGGACCCAATGTTTTCCAGCAGAACATTGCCCAAAGCATCACACCGACTTTGCTGGTTTGCTTTCTTTCCATACAGCATCCTGGTGCCATCTCTTTTCCAGTTAAGCAATGCACATGCACCCAGCCATCCACATGATATAAAAGAAAACATGATTTATCAGACCAGGCCACCTTCTTCCATTGCTCCTCGATCCAGTTCTGATGCTCACATGCCCATTGCATTGCTCTTATCCTTGTGGTGTGGGCACTTGTCATTTTTGTTGAAAACACTCTACAAAAAACGAATATAGTAGTCTCTTGCTTCACAGGTAGAAACTTTAAGATTAACAACTAAATTAATTGTGGAACAAGAAATGTGGTCTATGCTGTGGAATGTGTTCTGTGCCATTTACAATATGTGGGCTGCACTGTAAGGCCTCTTAGGACTAGGATAAGTGAGCACTGCCATGGTGCCTCATATTCCACAGACAAGGACTTATTGAATGTGTCAAAACATTTCAAGCACCATCATGCGGGTAACATATCATCTTTTATGGCCTTGAAAGGGTTAGGAGTTTGCCACGTGGGGGAGATGTACACCGCAAACTACTAGAATGTAAAGTATGGTGATATTCAACCTCCATACGGTATGAACTTTAGAAAGGCTGTAGATCTTTTCCTTAGCTGAAGGTTTACAAGTTTTGACATCTTTGTGTCTTGATTCATTTATAAATTGAAATGCATTTACTTTTATTGTATGTGATTCCAGCTTGCTTACCCAGTATATTTTTAAAATTCTTTCTCTCATTATGTGCTTCGCTCTTAACAGGGTGGTATACACCAGAAGCAGTGTTTCCCATTTCACCTTGATTGATGAGG
Source organism: Aquarana catesbeiana (assembly GCF_042186555.1). Taxonomy (NCBI): domain Eukaryota; kingdom Metazoa; phylum Chordata; class Amphibia; order Anura; family Ranidae; genus Aquarana; species Aquarana catesbeiana. The sequence goes on from NC_133329.1 coordinate 339,965,741, forward strand.
TCATCTAATTAGAGGAAGTGGATTGTACCATCTTTTAAGTGTGTGTGTGTGTGTGTGTGTGTGTGTGTGTGTGTGTGTGTATAAAAAAAATATATATTTTGTGTGTTGTGCTGTGAACAAGGCTCTCACCGAAACACGTTAGCCCTCACCATTTTGTACATGGTCATATTAGAATAAACATTATCACGATTTTTTTTTTTCCTCCAGAAGTGCCGGCTCCATTATGCTTTCATTTTTACAAATCACGTGCCCATTGTAGGTTCATTTGGCTGTGGACACAGATCAGAATGGGCACCCTGATTGGTCCACGAGTATGCAACCCTAATGAATATCTCATAAGTGTGCATTTAGAAGATATTCACAGGTTTTGCAGCCAGTGATGTCATTGGCACATGTGCACTATGCTCTGAATTGAGGGCACACTGAACGTGACTTCCATCTCACATGCACAGGAGTGATGTCGTCATGGCTTAGCCATTCAAACCTCCAGAGCCCAAACCTGGAAGGAAGACTAGGTGAAAATTGAAGCCCTGGCAGCAGTGACAGCGCGCTGCTGGAGGGATTCTTTTACAGGTAAGTCTGTCATAATGTGCTAGTATGCAGTGAGTGCATATTAACCCTTTCATGACTAAGCCTATTTTTGAAATTTGGTGTTTACAAGTTAAAATCCATATTTTTTGCTAGAAAATTACTTAGAGCCCCCAAATATTATATATATTTTTTTAGCAGAGAATCTAGAGAATAAAATGGCGATTGTTGCAATATTTTTTATCACACGGTATTTGCGCAGTGGTGTTTTAAACGCAAATTTTTGGAAAAGGGACACTTTCATGAATTTTAAAAAATCCAAACAGTAAAGTTACCCCAATTTTTTTGTATAATGTGAAAGATGATGTTACGCCGAGTAAATAGATACCAAACATGTCACCCTTTATAATTGCACGCACTCGTGGAATGGCGACAAACTACGGTACCTATGAATTTCCATAGGCAACGCTTTAAAATTTTTTTACGGTTACCAGGTTAGAGCTACAGAGGAGGTCTAGGGCTAGAATTATTGCTCTCGCTCTGACGATCGCGGCGATACCTCACAGGTGTGATTTGAACACCGTTTACATATGCGGGCGCGACTTCCGTATGCGTTTTCTTCGCTGCGCGAGCTCGTGGGGACAGGGGCACGTTAAAAAATTTTTTATTTTTTTTACTTTATAAATTGTGTTTTAAAAACTTTTTTTTTTTTTTTTACTTTTATTGCTGTCACAAGGAATGTAAACATCCCTTGTGACAGTAATAGGTGGTGACAGGTACTCTTTATGGAGGGATGGGGGGGGGTCTAAAAGACCCCCCATCCCTCCTTTACACTTCAAAGTATTCAGATCGCCGAAAATGGCGATTCTGAATACGGTGTACTTTTTTAAATTCAGCGCCACTGGCAGCCGAGTAAACGGGAAGTGACGTCATGACGTCGCTTCCGCGTTTACAACAAGAAGGCTGGAACGAAGCCGCTCACAGCTTCGTTCCAGCCCGCCCCCAGCCGCCGAAAGTACCCGATTGGACACCGGCGGGAGGGGGGGGGGTGGGGGTGTCCCCTCCCGCTCCTCCGGTATAACAACCGAGCGGCTTTTAGCCGCATCGGTTGTTATACACGGGTAGCCGATCGCCCGCTGTAAACAACGGTACCGGGATGATGCCTGCAGCTGCGGGCATCATCCCGGTATAACCCCGGAAAGCCGAGTACGCATATGTGCGTACGGTCGGCGGGAAGGGGTTAAAGTATGTCATTAACTTGCTTGTTGTTTTTTTTTTTTTTTTGAAGACTTCATTAGCACTTTAATTGCTGATAGATCACTTTTGCATGTATAACATTAAAAAGTGCACACACTGTTTAAAACCAATAATGCACTGTCTCCCTCTGTTCTGTACATTATTTACTGTTGCTGAAGGGGAAAGAAAGCAACAGGAATGACAGACTGTGGAGGGAACACAGATTAGGATGGAGAAATGAAAAGCAGGTGAGGCGACAAACTCTGCTGCCAGGGACCCTCAAAAGTGTTTCACTTACAAGGATAGTGTCTTATTGTATCTCCCAGATATTCTCCCTGTGCATGTGAGAGGCAATGTCCCAGGCATTTGTTAGAAGGGGAAAACAGGCCAAGCTGACTGGTTTTCACTTAGGTGATTATTGTGGGAGGGGGTACCTGTCACAAAAAAGTAGCCAAAAAAAAAAAAAAAAAGTATTGAAACAAGGGTATGAATAGTACTTTCATTTTAAAGTGATTGCCTGCTTTAGTGAAACTTACCGTCAAGTATTATTAGCAGTATTTCCAGGACAGCATTCCTATATCCCACCCATTGTTTTTACTATTGGCATTAAATTTGTTTTTCTCACTTACTTGGTGGTGGTTCCATCTATTGGGCAAAAATTGAAGGGTGAGGTTGGGAGGGTCTTTTACCTACTTTTCTGATTGGTTCCTCAATCTACTGAAAACACAATCATTTTTCAGGTGACTGTCCTGGAAATCCTAGAGTTTTCTAGGATTAGGCAATTGGCCCTGACAGGACACTCGTTGGATAGTTCTTTGGGAAATTGTTAGATATTGGAGAAACACTGTTTTAGCAGGAACCAATCATTTTTCAGGTGACTGTCCTGGAAAGACTACTACAAGCACCTAGGTTCTCTCTGGAAATAGGAACATCTCTGCTAATACAGGCAAATTGGTGGCTCTAATGTGCATCTTATGTAGTAAGCAGTATAAATGGTAAATCCAGCATTGTTTGTATCTATAAATAACAAAAACAAAAAAGAAAACAAATATTTTTGTGGGTTTTAACGTAGAATTTTATTGAAAAATTAAAACTGCATTGCATATCATTTTAATAGTTAAACATTTCTTTTCAAGTCACAGGATAGAAAGAGTTCATTGATCACACCACAACCATATCTCTCACTTACCACACATACTGTGACCTGACAAAACCAAATATGGCAGTGTAACTATTGCTACGATCCCTGACGTTCCTCCTGAGACAACATGGACTTCTGTCTGTTATCAGCCTGTAAGTGTGCCTTCCTCTACTCTGCCTTTTCCAACACATTGCTTTAAATGCCAAAAAGGAGCAAGTTTGTTATCCTGACTAGTCATTAGTGGAAATTCTGGTATTTCTTTGTGGTTGTGATAAAGTTTGAAACATGAAGTCATAAATTATAATATAATAACTATAATTAGGTATAAAAAAAAAAATAAAATTAATTTCCCCACGATTCACTATCGCTCGATTCCGCAAGTGTTCCAATTTACTATCGCTGTTTTCTAGCTGGTCTAAAACCACTTATGACGTAAAGGGACACTTTTTGGTTGCCATGGACAAAATTATATATAGTGCAGGTAGGGCACTGGACAAAAGGGAGGTGAAAATGATTTGATAGAGTAATGTAATCTGTAAGATTATAGTGTACTGTAGGGGTTATTTTTTTTGTACCTTTTGAATTTGCCGCCGGGCTCCGGCCCCATGTGTCGCGACGCTCGCAGGGTAATGGAGGCCGGCACACAGAGCATCAGGCAGGGGACATAGCCTAAGGAATGGTGGAAAAAACTTGCGCTAATGAGCAAAACACAGTGAGTCAAAAGATTACTTAAATTCACAAAAATGCAGCTGCAACAAAAAACTCCAAATATCCATAGAGTACCAAAGCATATATATTAAAATTTGTGCGCTAGCAGAAGTAATACAATTAGGAAGCTCCTAGAGGTAATATCCGGAGCCGCAATATATATGAATCCCAGCACAAGAAAATACCAAAACAATAAATACAAATAGTGCATTAAAACATAATGGAAAATGGAAAATGAAAAAATATATATATCAGAAAAAAGTGAATATTCTGAAAATAAGATATAACACTCAATCATCTAAAAGACACCTATATTCAGTCCATGAACAGGCTTAGCACAAAAAAAAAAAAGAAAAAAGAAAGAAAGAAAACGTTCCTTTGGTGTGTCACATCAAAAACCAGAAAAGTGATAAGATGTGAAAAACGCTTCCAAACACCCATTGATTGCAGAAGAGGAGTAATGGATGTACCCTTACCCCATTCGTTGGACCTCCTCTATAGCAAGGTCATATGCGCTTGCAGATATAGCCCTCTGCAGGGACAGATGGAATGTTGATGTCCGGGTCCTGTCAGCGTGCACCACCGACTCAAAGTTGATCCGACTGATCCAACTGTCCCGTGCCCCGTAGAAGACGTCACGTATGACGAAACATGTAGGGCGTGGCCTCGCAGTGCTTGCCATCACGTGTTCTTTATTCTTTGATTGCACGGGCGTTTAGCCTTTGTTTTTATGCCGCCTTTTTAAACGTTTTTCATATTGGAACCTTTTTGTACATTTACCTGTGGTTTATTTTAACCAATAAATCCCTAATATTACTACACCATTGGAGTCGTTTTCCCCTTCTTTTCTTAAATATGGATCCTCCCAATCCTGAGTCTCCCTCCTGATGCTGGAACAGTTGGATCAGTCGGATCAACTTTGAGTCGGTGGTGCACGCTGACAGGACCCGGACATCAACATTCCATCTGTCCCTGCAGAGGGCTATATCTGCAAGCGCATATGACCTTGCTATAGAGGAGGTCCAACGAATGGGGTAAGAGTACATCCATTACTCCTCTTCTGCAATCAATGGGTGTTTGGAAGCGTTTTTCACATCTTATCACTTTTCTGGTTTTTGATGTGACACACCAAAGGAACGTTTTCTTTCTTTCTTTTTTCTTTTTTTTTTTTTGTGCTAAGCCTGTTCATGGACTGAATATAGGTGTCTTTTAGATGATTGAGTGTTATATCTTATTTTCAGAATATTCACTTTTTTCTGATTATATATATATATTTTTTCACATTTTTTCATTTTCCATTATGTTTTAATGCACTATTTGTATTTATTGTTTTGGTATTTTCTTGTGCTGGGATTCATATATATTGCGGCTCCGGATATTACCTCTAGGAGCTTCCTAATTGTATTACTTCTGCTAGCGCACAAATTTTAATTTATAGGGGACATAGCCTGCAGACACAGCGGGGGGGATATCGAAGAATCCTGGTGACAAGGTAAGTAACCTGGACCAGGATTCTGCAATGCAATCCCGAGTGTGGCTCGGGAATGCCGCTAATAGTACTGAAATTTGTCATTATGCCTTGGGGGGGGGGGGGGGGGGGGGGGGGGGGGCGCGACTACTCCCATTGGATGGCTCCCCATCTTTGGAACTCTGGCACCTTAGAAATTTTGTGTCATGTTATATAGTAACAATGTTTTTTTTTTCCCCATTGTGATTGTAATTTTGTTTTCATACCTTTTTTTCTGTTAATGTATATATTTTTTCTTGTATTGTTTTGTTCAAATTTAAATAAAAACAGATTATAAAAAAAATAAATCTAAAATAAAATGGGCAATGGGGGGTTGGTTTACTAAAACTGGAGAGTGCAAAATCTGGTACAGCTCTGCACAGAAACCAATCAGCTTCCAGGTTTTTTGTCAAAGTTTTATTGAACAAGCTGACATTAGAAACTGGTTGCCTACCATGCACAGCTACTGTATACCAGATTTTGCAGTCTTCAGTTTTAGCAAATCATCCCCAATGTCTATTCATACTGTACACTGACAGCAACAGTATGTCCATGGGGGAATTCCATTACTTAGCCGTTTATTTTTCGACACCATAACTGGCTCCTGGATTCCAGGTGGAAAGTCAAGGACTCCATGCTCCACTTGGTTTATTTAAACTGGAGTACTGTAGTACTGATTTGATATCTTCAACATGCTGGTATTTTCTGTTGACTAATCATAAGAGTTTTCTAGGATTAGGCAATTGGCCCTAATAGGACAGTCATTGGATTGTTAGTTCTTTGGGAAATTGTTAGATATTGGAGAAACACTGTTTTAGCAGTATTGTTACATATTATACATTCAGATGTTACTTGTATGTGATGGGATTGTTCCCATTTACTGGAATGTTGAGATACTGACCTCTCTCCTTTGAAGACTATCGCAAAGTCTTCTCGATTGCTGACCTTTTGGTATAAATATTCTGAGAGCTCCAAACATTTGTTGATCTGTTGCTCAAACCCTTCAGTGCCCTGTTTGAAAAAGAAAGACATATCAAATCAATATCTTGTTTTTATTTGTCCTTAACTAAACATGCAGGAGCTGGTGGTTATGTAGTATTACTATTGACATTATCATCATTTTAGATGTGTATCACATAGAGGATTATTGCCGTTAAATTTCATTTCAGGCTTCGTTCACACGTGCGTACCACAGTGTACACTTATGCAAGGGCCGTGTTTGCCTACATAGGGATGTAAGTTGTGTTTAGGGCCATGCGGGTGCCAGGTTTGGAACAGGGGCTGCGTCCCAATTGACATGAATGAGACTGCCTGCATGGGGATTCCAGTGCTCTGTGACCAAGCCCCAGTGATAGCGTTTAGCATACTATGGGGTTGATTTACTGAAGGAAAATAAACTGCGAACTTTGCAAGTGGAGATGCACTCTGCAACGTGCTGTTGCACCAGATTTTAGTAAATGAGAGGAAGCTCTGCTGCGATCATACAATCCATGCAAGCAAAAATGCTGTTTTTTTTGTCTTGCATGCGATTGGGTATTCTTTGCACAGTGGAGCTTTGCCTCATTTACTAATCTCTGGAGCAACTACACTTGCAAAGTGCAGTCTATTTGCCTTTTGTAGATCATCCCCTATGTATATGGACTTTTGTTTGCTGTATGAAGATTATGTGGCAAAAATAGGCCAGAGTTTGTGTTTAGGATTTTATGAGTTTGCCATAAGAAGCGTTGTGCATGTTTTCTTCTTGGTGTCCTGTGTCCCAGCTAAACTCTGAAAATCACTTTATATACCTTTGCTTTATACATGAGCCAGAATTTAAATATAGCTACATGGCGACCACATTGTATTGCTTCATCTCCTGTGTCATATGATATGTTGTACTGCTTGTCTTGTTGGAAGAGATATCCTGCGCACATCTGATTGCATCCTTGAAGAATACCCTAGTGAATTAAAAAATAGGAAAAAAAATAAAATACTAATTATTTTAGGTAACGTCAGTTTGCTAAAGAATGGAAACTGAAGTGTAGCCAATTTACATAACCACTAAAAAATGCTTTAAATGTGTATTTTGTTATCAAAGTAAACAGAGAGAACTGTATTGTCTGCTTTTTATATTGTAAAGCACTGCATACACTGTTGGCGCTATATAAATCCTGTATGATAATAATACTATGCTGTATATAAAGTTGTTTTATGTATTTTAAGACTTCGGTAACACCACTGAGGTGCGGTCGATTGTGTGCATTCTTTTTTGCACATTGCTGTGTGTCGCATTTGGGGCAGAGCATTTATTTCAAAGGGCTGCTCTATGTGTGATAAATGCACAAAAAAAGATGACTGCATCATTTTAAAAATTGCACTGCGGTACCATATGTATTGACATAAGTGAACAGGCACAGATTAGTGAGATGTGTGGGGTACCATTCAGAACTCATGGCACTGTCATACATCTGTAAAACAGCAACGCATTTTGAGCACTGCGGGAAAGTGTGCGATTCTGCCTGTGTTCCGCAATGCAACAAGTGTGAACAAAGCCTAAGTCTTATAAACTGTTTGTTGGCTTTTTTTGTTTTGTTCAATTAATGAACCTAACAAAACCATTAATGTCAAATGTCTGAAATTGTCAACCCCAACTATTAGAGCCTTGTTCATTTTCAGTTTAAGAGTACAGTAATTGCTGATCAGTACCAATCAGAGACTCAGATGTCACCTTAAGTCTGACAGTTGCTGGTCTGTCAACTTTGTTACCTAACACACTCTGGGGATTTCATAAAGAGAATCTACAACACCTTTTATAATTGCACACACACGTTCTGTAATATCAAATGTTTCAAAGCAGCCCGGCATAAAATTACCTGGCAAAGAGACTGCTGGGTTTAGAGGAACAGAGACGAGGGAATGATTTATTTGTGGGGTTAATACAGGAACTGTGGGTAAACACGAGGAGAAGAAAAACCACACACAAAGTGAGAGCTATACAATACATATTAGTATAATGGATGGAGACTATTCTGAAATGCACATGATCCGGTCACAAAACAACAAAATTATCAAATAAAAAAAACAAAAAAACATATGGATTGGAAGCAATTACAAACATTTTTTTTTTGCTGTTCAGAAAACTTTAGATGCACTCAGTTAAAGGAGTAGGTCATGACTAGCTCACAATTTCACATATCAATTGTTGAAGTATCTTTAAACATTGCTGAATAATTCTGAAAAACTGCTAACTTCTGTAGTTAAAGCGGTGCTCCAGGCGTTTTTCTTTTCTTTTTTTTTTTTTTTAAAGTCAGCAACTATAAACACTGCACTGTAGCTGCTGACTTTTACCCACATGCCGACTGGGCCATAGCCGAAAGATGGCTATAGTGCAGTCGGCTTATTCTGGGAGGGCGTCCATGGACGTCCTCACAGAATCACGCTCCCGCGCGCCCCCGGGAATGTCTGTGACTGTCGGGTCCTCAGGACCCGATGCGTCACAGAACGGGGTAAAGGGCCAATCGCAGAGGCCCTTTACCACATGATCGCTCCCGTCCAATGACGGAGCGATCACTTGTCAACAAACCGGAGCTTGTCCGGTGCAGCTCCTCCCCTCTCTTCGCACTGATCAGTACAGCGTGTGAGGAGAGGAAGGAGCCGAGTGCAGCAGCGCTGTGGGCTGTCTCTGGAGTGCCCACAGTGCTGATCTGTGCCCATCCATGCTCCACATGTGCTAAAAACATGCCTCATATGTGCCCATCCATGCGCCACATGTGCTGAAAACATGCCTTATATGTGTCCATCTATACTCCATCCATCCATGGCTCATCCGTGCTCCATCCCTGGCTCATCCGTGCTCCATCCATCCGTGCTCATCCATTCTCCATCCCTGGCTCATCCATGCGCCATCCATCCCTGGCTCATCCCTGCTCAATCTGTGCTCATCCATTCTCCATCCATCCCTGCCTATAGATTCTCCATCCCTCCCTGGCTCATCCGTGCTCCATCCAGCCGTGGCTCATCCATGGCTCATTCATGTTCATCCATGCCTCATCTGTGCTCATCCTTGCCACAGCCATGCCACATCAGTGCTCATCCATGCTGCATTCTTGCCACTACAGTGCCCATCAGTGAATCACAAAAGTGTAATAGGTAGTCAAATTAGATTTGAAATTTAAGTCCCTGATGGCGCTCCCTGCATGTTGGTCCTCTGTATGTGGACAGGCTGTGTAAAAGTCTCATATGTGGTATCGCCATACCGGAGGAGAAGCAGAATATATATTGGGGTGTCATTTTTGCTATGTGTTAGAAATATCCTATAAATGGACAACTTTGTGTAAAAAAAAAAAAAAATAATATGAGTTTTCATTATCTTTCCACGTTTTCCAAAAACTTGTGTAAAAAAAAAATAAAAATGACATGTTCAAAAGACTCCTTATGCCTTATAGAATATACGTTGGGGTGTTTACTTTCCAAAATGGGGTCATTTTGTGGACGTTTCCATTGTCCTGGCTTCCAGGGCCTTCAAAAATGTAAGAGGTAGTCAAAAAATGAAATGTGTAATTTATGTCCCTAGGACGCCTGACGGTGCTCCCTGCATGTTGGGCCTCTGTATGTGGCCACGCTGTGTAAAAGTCTCACACATGTGGTATCGCCATACTCAGGAGGAGCAGTAGGATGCGTTTTGGGGTATACATATGCTGTGTGAGAGAAATAACCTGTTAATATGACAATTCATAAAAAAAAAAAAAAAAAAAAAAAAAAGGAAAAGAAAATCTTCATGTTGCAAAGAATTGTGGGAAAAAACACTCACCATGCCTCTTACGAAATACCTTAGATTGTCTACTTTCCAAGAAGGGTTATTTGGGGGGTATTTTTACTTTCCTGGCTTCTTGGCCAAAATTCATTAAGAAAAATGACTAATTTGCTAAATTTTTAAAGCAAAACAAGCTGTCCTGAGGCCTGGCAGAGCATCACCAGGGATGAAACCCAGCATCTGGTGATGTCTATGCGTTCCAGACTTCAGGCTGTAATTGACTGCAAAGGATTTGCAACCAAGTATTAAAAAGTGAAAGTTTGATGGATGATTGTTAATTTGTCCCATTACTTTTGGTCCCTTATAAAGTGGGAGGCACATATACAAACTGTTGTAATTCCTACACCGTTCACCTGATTTGGATGTAAATACCCTCAAATTAAAGCTGAAAGTCTGCAGTTAAAGCGCATCTTGTTTCATTTCAAATCCATCGTGGTGGTGTATAGAGCCAAAAAGATTAGCATTGTGTCGATGTCCCAATATTTATGGACCTGACTGTACATACCCTGGTGATTTTCGCCTGATAACATGCACACAAGTTGACACAAAGGGGTTTGAATGGCTATTAAAAAGGTAACCATCCTCACCTGTGATCGGTTTGGTGTGTGTGTGTGTAAAAGGTAAATGAGTTTCTGGAAAGCAAAAGAATTGTCAAAGGATCTGTGAGAAAACCCCGTTAGACTTACCGGTAAGGGTATTTCCAGGACAGCTACTTGAGAGATGATTGGCTCTGCCCTCTAAAGGAAACACAAATCAGATACAATTTAAAAGGCCCCTCCCTTTCCTCTGACCCTCAGTTGTTTAGAAGATCAAGTAACCTCCACCAAAAGTGCACTCGGCAGAGGGAAAAAAAAAAAAAAAACAAAAACAAAAACAAAAAAAAAAAAAAAAAAAAAAACAGAAAATCATATAAAAACCCCACCACCAGGTAAACGAGGTCGACCAGTGAAAAAAATAGAAAAGGGTGGGAATATAGACGCTGTCCTGGAAGGTTCCTGGAAATACCATTACCAGTAAGTCTAACAGGGGTTTTCCCCCCCTCACCTTCCAGAACAGCTACTTGAGAGGATAAGCAAGATTCTATACCTTAGGGAGGGATGACAGCCTGAAGCACTTTCCTACCAAAGGAGAGGTCCTGGCTGGAAAGCATCTGAACTCTATAATGTTTGCCAAATGCATGAGAAAAGGACCAGACGGCATTTTTAGAAATTTCTTCCCATGATGCCCCTGCTCTTTCTGCCCATGATGTGGCCATGGATCTCGTTGAATGGGCCCTAATTCTAGAAGGAGGGGTGTGAACTGACGCTTTGTATGCCTCACAGATAGATCCCCTAATCCACCTAGCAATAGAACTTTTAGACCAGGGCTCTTAAACTCAAATTGCCTGAGGGCCACATGACAAGTATTCATATCCCATGGGGGCCGCATGCAAACTTTCAAACTTCAAAAGCAATAAACTATATACAGTTGTAGTTACTGCTTGCTACCAGTCACTGCTTACTGCCAGATGCTTGGCAGTGTTTGCTCTGTGCTAGATGAGCCAAGTTTGCTTTAAGTGAGTTAGCAGTTGAGACCATAACAAAAGAGGCGCAGGCGCATTATTAAACCCAGCACTGATGTCAGCAAAACGCATTGTTAAACCCAGCACAGCCCCCCACACACAGATTTCTACCCCAGTCACCCCACTAAGGACTATGGGAAAAAGACACATATAGAAGAGACAAAGTGAGCTGCACACCCCAAAATTAAGTATTGTATAAGGAAGGATTTTCCCCAATGGGGCTTTAAAACAGCAATATGCAAAATCAAGAAGAGTAGTCTAATAAATATACGAGTATTTTATTGAAAACCCATATTCAGTAACATGGTTGGATGGGTTAGACTAGGTACATACCAAATCTGGTCCAATAACACAATTCATATTCCACAATACAGTAAAAACACAAATGCACATCATTTGTTCATCAACATTGCACAGTAAAAAAAAAACATTGTACATGTCATTACATTCCATCATATTGTAGAGTATACAAGCCCCGACGCGTTTCGACCTTAATACGGTCTCGTCAGTGGGACAAATAGATCTAAAAAATATATATTACATATGTACATAATTAGAGAAATATATCATCCTTCATCACATTAAATGAATTGAGACGGCAAGCCTTTACCATTTAAAGGTGGAATAGAGGTTATATATTCCAAGATAGGAGGAAACGTTGGAGAAGCCGGAGGGCCGCCACCCCCCCGTTGAAGAGGAGATGACCCGAAGGGGCTTGCAAAGAGCCACACTGTACGCGCCCTCCAAGGGGTGAGGGAGCATGCACCTGAAATGAACATCCATAATAGCCATCATCAGTTAAAGGAAAATAGTATTTGTATTAACATGAGTATTTCTAAACATGTATATATTGGGACTGACAAAGGACATGTAGTCTTTGTATAAATGTCTCACGGTAATGGATCCTATGAAAATGACTAAACAAGTTTGGATAGTAATGTAATAAAGGCATTATAGTGGTATAAAAAGAGGAAAAGTGTTTATAATTCATTAATGGTGACGTGAAATGGTGTACTGCAAATTATTGGATGTGATGCTAGGGAACTGCATACATTACATACATTACAACAGTACATTTTCTGGAATTTACACAGCCTTTAATTTATGACTGCCTATGTCGTTTCTTGAGGTGCTAAAATGGCAGGGCAGTACAAAACCCCCACAAATGACCCCATTTTGGAAACTGGACACCCCAAGGAAATTGCTGAGAGGCATGTTGAGCCCATTGAATATTCATTTTTTTTTTGTCCCAAGTGATTGAATAATGACAAAAAAAAAAAAAAAAAATTACAAAAAGTTGTCACTAAATGATATATTGCTCACACAGGCCATGGGCATATGTGGAATTGCACCCCAAAATACATTTAGCTACTTCTCCTGAGTACGGGGATACCACATGTGTGAGACTTTTTGGGAGCCTAGCTGCGTACGGGGCCCCAGAAACCAATCACCGCCTTCAGGATTTCTAAGGGTGTAAATTTTTGATTTCACTCTTCACTGCCTATCACAGTTTCGGAGGCCATGGAATGCCCAGGTGGCACAAACCCCCCCCAAATGACCCCATTTTGGAAAGTAGACACCCCAAGCTATTTGCTGAGAGGCATGGTGAGTATTTTGCAGCTCTCATTTGTTTTTGAAAATAAAGAAAGACAAGAAAAAAATTTTTTTTTTCTTTTTTCAATTTTCAAAACTTTGTGACAAAAAGTGAGGTCTGCAAAATACTCACTATACCTCTCAGCAAATAGCTTGGGATGTCTACTTTCCAAAATGGGGTCATTTGGGGGGGTTTTGTGCCACCTGGGCATTCCATGGCCTCCGAAACTGTGATAGGCAGTGAAGAGTGAAATCAAAAATTTACGGCCTTAGAAAGCCTGAAGGCGGTGCTTGGTTTTCGGGGTCCCGTACGCGGCTAGGCTCCCAAAAAGTCTCACACATGTGGTATCCCCGTACTCAGGAGAAGCAACAGAATGTATTTTGGGGTGTAATTTCACATATTCCCATGGCATGTTTGAGTAATATATCATTTAGTGACAACTTTGTGCAAAAAAAAAAATTGTCTCTTTCCCGCAACTTGTGTCACAATATAAAATATTCCATGGACTCCACATGACTCAGCAAATAGCTTGGGGTGTCTACTCACCAAAACGCTCCAAAAAAACTGTTAGCGATCGCAGGGATCAGGCCTGACTCTGCGAACGCTGCAGTTATGCGTTTAGTGTTTTGTAAGTGACAGTGATCGATCGATCGATACTGCACTTGGGTGGGCTGGGCCAGGCCGAGGGGAAAAACGCAGGTGCTAGCAGGTATCTGGGCTGATCCCGCTAACACTGCGTTTTTGGGAACCCTAAACTGCTGGGGACGCTAGTATAGATCTGATCGGATCAGATATTGATGCGTTCAGATACTATACCACTAAGGGAGGCGTATGCTGCATGCATGGGTGTTAGCGGTACTGGCGCTAAGCTGACGCTGTCTGGGGCGACGCATATCACCACCGGGCGATCAGGGTGCTAAACCTTTATTCGGTAATAAACGGCGGGTGCCCTGACACTATAAAAAATAAACGAACTAACCAGCGTCAACCGTAAAGGTTATACGGTGATCAGTGGTGAACTAGGGGTCAATCAAAGGGTTAAAAAATTTATTAGATAGTATATGGGGGTCCCTCTCGCTATAAAACGCTGACGCCGAACACTGGTGACGGGGGGTGATCAAGGGGTTAAAACTTTATTAGGGGGGTACCCTAGACCTACAGGGGGCTAACACTCACTGCCCTACCACTTCTAACGGTCACAAACTGACACCATGCAGTAATCAGAAAAAAAAAAAAATACTGCTTGGTGTCAGTGTGACAGGGAGGGGTGATTGGGGGGCAATCGGGGGGGGGGGTTGGGGGTGTAATGTGTACCTGGCATGTTCTACTGTGTGTGTGTTGTGCACTCACATGTCTTCTATCCTCGGCGCCGGAACGGAAACTGCCGAGCCGAGGAGAGATGACATCACATCCTCTGCCTGTAAGTACTACACACAGGCAGGGGAGGATTCCCATTGGCTGGGAGCGATCGCGAGGGGGGGGGGGCCACGATCGGATGGCCTCCCCCTCGCCTCTCAACGCTCCCAGACAAATGGCGACCGCCGCAGGCACCGGGGGGGGGGGGGGGTTTCGATCGGACCCCCCGCCCGCGGGAGGCAGATCACGTACGGGTACGTGATTCTGCCTGCCCATGCCATTCTGCCGACGTATATCGCCGTTAGGCGGTCGGCAAGTGGTTAAATCAGCTAAATACATTTCATGTGCACCTAAATAAAAGGGCGTGCAGCGTCTTACAGTTTTTTCTTTCTAAAGAAGCCACTTGAGTATAAAAGCCAGAAGCTGCAGACTAGCACTTCCACTACTGGGTCAGAGCTATAGCTCTCTAATCAGTAAAACGTAGGCCCCTTGTTGATTGGACAGCTCTAGCTCAGCAGGGGATGGGTCACTCTCTTCAACATGCCGGACAAGCTTTGTACAGAAAATCTACTGTAAGGCATGAAACACATTTTGTTTTTATGTACTGTATTTAGCAAGTGTTAGCTGAAAGTTCAACTGGGCTTTAATTACTTCAATACAGGAGGCACTTTCACCTCCTTCCTGCCCAGGCCAATTCTCAGCTTCCAGCGCTGTCACACTTTGAATGACAATTGCGAGGTCGTGTAACACCGTAAGAATAGTATAAACTCCCGCGCTTATGGTAAGAAAATACAAAAACATATATAAAGAAATGCAGCCTCTATCAATAAATCCACCCTAAGGTGAAAATAGAAAAATATAGGAAGAAAATGGATAGAAATGGCGCTGTTCTTACTTTAAGATGTTCCAGACCCTCTAAATGCGTGAGTGATTCCTAGTGCTAGTATGTGCTAAAGTGCATAGTGCATAGAATCGTGCAAAAAGAGCTAGCAGTACTGATATCTGACAGTACTGTTTATATGACAAACACTGTTCACACTGTTATATGCTACTATATAGTAATATAGTGTGAGCCTCCTACTCAGAGGACCACCATCTGAAATGAATAAAAGTGGAAAAAACATACAAAATAAAAAAAACATTTGCATGCAAAAATAAAAAGGAGATATATTATATACACACACACACCTGTGCAAAATCCACAAATGTAACCAGTGTATAACAATGCTATAGTGCTGGACTCAACGTGCATATAATGTCCTTAGATACTGGTGTACTACAAAGCCCAAAATAAAGTGACAAAGTGCTCCTTCAGATTTTTATTCAGTGCTTCTTTAAAAAGGTGCCCCATAGGAAACGCACTCACCTCTATTATTCAACCCACAAGGAGGTATTTCACTTTCACAGTATGAGCCACTGTGTAGCGGGGCTAACAGCGCCATTGCATCACTTCCGGTTTTCAGGCCGTGGAGCACAGATCGTTCCGGCTTCCCGATTTTAACCATTCGCTTTGTATTTACTTACTAAATGCGAGTACCCATTGACTATGTGAATAAATACTCTAATGTTTTTGCGGTAATACACTAAGGAGTGTTTTTCTTCTGTATATGTGGGCATTTTAAGAGGCTAGCTGCAAGTAGATCACTTATACCACAGACATAGAAGCAATTTGCAGACACAGGACAACAGGCTTTCCCATTCTGTATGCTACACATGGGAGAGACATCACCAATTTATATCATAGGAATATAATCAAAACTAGTTATCAGACTTTTAAAGATAAAAGCAACGATTACACTACTCCTAGTGTTACAGGTATTCACCATTTAAAGCCCCACTCCAACCAAAATATTTTAGTATAGCAAGGAGGGGTTCAAAAAAAAGTTGAATTGATCTTTAAACACCAACATGCGATTATTACAACATCAAAATGTGTAGCAGCATAATGAGCATGGAATGTATGTAGTGTATGCCCATCCATCACAAGGTAAAGGACATTCTCATTGGTCATAGTACTTGGCATCTTTGAGGCACAGCATATCTCAGTACACAATACTTTGTCTAGAAGATGCAAACAGTCCCTCTATTGTAACATGTAAATAGAATTACATTACTGATATGCCTTGGACCCTTTTAGAAAAATTTGAAGTGCATCAAACTGTCACAAAACTTGAGTACCGGAAGTGATATTCACTACAGATCTGTACCTGTGGGGAACTGTACACGCAGCAAATAGGGAACCCTGACAAAGACAAGCTGTGCAGATCAGTGTCAAGTACCCCAATCTAGGATAGCTGGGAATGTGCTGGGTATGTTTTTATTTTGTAATAAACCAAGCCCCTTCCATGTGCACCTTACAATAAAGGCTAGTTATAGATTGGGGTGGTTGTCACTTATCTGCACAGCTTTTCAGCTGCACTGTGTGTGGGGACACTTTGGATGCTTTCAGCTGCCATTGTGCTTTTGCTGGGTGTCCAATGTGTCCCTGATTCTTTAGGGAGAGGCGAGCCCCCTCCAAGCAAACCTGCCCTTAATTTATCCCCTGCTATATGTGCTTCAACTTGGGAGACTGAAAACTATAGAGTTAGGAACACAGTGTACAGAGGAGTGTGTGGCTTTCACATAGATTGGCAAATGTGTGCAACTACCTTTGTCATTTACATACACTGTTGTTTTTTTCTCAGGCTAGCTGGTAAGTGTGCTAGTAAATTTTTTGTTGTTTTGTAACCTGACAAAGGCTGCTCAGATGAGAACAGGGAAGCTCTTTAACAAATTCTAAAACAAAGGCCCCTCCAAAAATATGAATTGTATTCTTCACATTCAAGAAATAAGTGGAAACCCCTCCACTTGAGGAGTCACATGGGTCTCTCCATTTGGACCCCCTGCTGATCCAGCTCGGAGACTTCTGAGTTTTTTTCCAAGGCACAGCTTTGGCTCAGAAATCTAAAGGTAACGGATTTCTAAGCCAGAGCGGAGCCTCCACACAACACTATTTTGTTCTGCCTCTGACACTACAAGATCAACAGGTCTTCCAAGTCGTGCCACCCAGCCAGTTTGTATTAGCCCATAAGTGAATGCATTTTCCCCGTCTTTCCTGAAGTTTGTGTTGGTCTAAACAGAACTATGCTGAACGGAATAAAGTATGAGCCACTACTCCGTTTTAAATTGATCGTAAACCCTTTACAACAACTTTATTCTACAGGCAAGCCTATAACAAGCCTATAATAAGGCTTACTTGTAGCTACCTGCACGGTTTAGGCGATATCCCCTGTATGTGCCGATTACATCGGCACATGCGCACTGGTGTAAACTGAAGCAATGGCACGTATGTGCCGTTACTTCAGTCTGTGTGCCGTTACCGGCAGCTCCTGCGTGGGAGTGATGCCATTACAGCTCCGGCCAATCACAGTGCAGGAGCCAGGATACCCGGAAGTAACCAAGGGAGAGATGTTGCTGGCCAGAAGGGAAGACGAGGAGGGCTGGGGGGCCTTGGTTCTCGGGTAATTAATGAATAATGAGCTGGTAGGCTATGCCAACTAGCTCATTATGCCTTTGTCTTGCAGGGTTTTTTCCCCCCCAGGGTTTACAACCACTTTAACCACTTAACATCCGTGCTATGGCCGAATGACGGCCACAGCGCGGACCTGAATTCCCGGGAGGCCGTCATATGACGGCCTCCCCTGTGCACTCGCCCTGCAGGGAGCGTGCTGTGATCACCGAGTCACTGAGACTTCGGTGATCATCAATCCAAGTAAGGGGCCGGTCCCGGCCCCTTACCATGTGATCAGCTGTCAGCCAATGACAGCTGATCACATGATGTAAACAAAAGATCGGTAATCGTTTTTTTTTTCTACTCACGCTGACAGCACGATCAGAAAAAAAAGCCGATCACCGGCTCAGATGTGAGGCACATCTGTGCCACATAACAGTGCCACCTATCAATGCCCACCAGTAGTGCCAATCAGTGTAACTGATCAGTGCCCATCACTGCCGCCTCATCAGCGCCCATCACTGCTGCCTCATCAGCGCACATCAATGAAGAAGAAAAATTACCTGTTTTAAATTTTTTTATAACAAAATAAAAAATTTTTTATTTTTTTTTTTTTTAAATTCAGTTTTTTACATTTTTTTTTAACAAAAAGTAAAAAAAAACTGCAGAGGTGATCAAATACCACCAAAAGAAAGCTCTATTTGTGGTGAAGAAATAAAAATTTCATTTGGGTACAGTGTTGTATGACCGCGCAATTGTCATTCAAAGTGCGTCAGCACTGAAAGCTGAAAATTGGTCTGGATAGGAGGGGGGTTTAAGTGCCCAGTAAGCAAGTGGTTAAACAAGCACTGAAGAAGGACATAGCAGCGCAGGAGGTTTTTTTGAAATTTTTAGGTTTGTGTGTGAAGTTGTAAGACACACATAATGTAAACATAGAATACAGACTAGAACATATTCAACTTACCAGCCTAAGGCATTTATTGGAACAATGAAGTCAAAGAAAGGTTCAAGTCCAGATCTGTGTCCAGGAGAGTTCTCTTGTACCTGTTAAGAGAAGCGGAGTCTGTTTAGTCATCGATTTGGAGAGAGTTTCGATTTATCATCACAGTAAATCTGAACTGTACTGTGCAGGATGTGAGGGCTGTTGGTGCTTTGACTTGAAACCAACAAATTCAGGAGTTATGGAAAGAATATAGTGGCCGCCACTGTCAATCGTTCCTTCAGGGTTCCCAGTGCACTCATTGCCCACCTATAATGCCGAGCCTCGGGCATCACAACTTTCAAAAGTTACTGACGCAAAACAAATATGTAGGGCTGAAACAACTAATCGATTATGAAATTAATCGATTACTATTTTCATAATCGAATAATCGACCAGTAACATAATGGGGTTAAGAAAAACTAAAATGAGCCCTTTATGGTACAAAAAGAGCAAATAATCACTACTGTAAATATTACTTTCACAGTTCTACAGTAAAAAAAAAAAAATGAACCCCTTACAGTAGTGATTATCTGCTTTTTTTTGTACTATAAAGGGCTAATTTTAGGGTTTTTTTAACCCCATTATGTTACTAAACGTCTTAGACCTGGTTGCACTACAGTTCATTTACATGGTTTCCTATGGGACACGTTCACATCTATGCTTTTTTTTAGCCGCTGCGTATTTGGAAAGGGTCAGGGACTTTAACGCAAAACGGTGCTTTTTTGGTTCAATATACTTCAATGGAGAAGCATGTAATGCGTTTGGCCAATAAGTTGGCCAAAAAAATGCAAAAACACAAATCGCAGCAAAAATACGTGTGCAAAAATCAAAATGCACAGCAAAAAGCACTGCAGAAATAGATCAAAAGCAAACTGCATAGGTGTGTACCGAGCCTTATGCTGGCCACACTGATTAATTTTCAGACGAGAATATTCAGACGGACAATCTTTGTACATTCACTGAATGAAAGAATGTTTGAAATTTTCACTTGTTTTTAACATTCTGTTTTTAAAATGAAGGAAAAACCACATACACCGTCTGAAAATTCCTTTGACCAAGAAGTTTTCTATTTCCAAATTGTCACCATGGTTGAAAATGAATGTCGATTTGACCCCACTAACTATAAAAAAAAAAAAAAAAAAAAAAAAAAAAAAACACGTTCTTAAAATGCCTTTTTTTTTTTTTTTTGAAGGAAGACATTGTTTTTTAAATTAAAAAAAATTGATCTCTGAGTCTGATGATATTTACCGGATTCACCTTTTAACCACTTCCCGCCCTGCCCATAGCAGATGACGGCCGGGCGGTGGTTCAGGGGGGCGCGCATCGCGGTGATCGGTGTGTCAGTCTGACACACGCTGCTACACCGATCTTGGTAAATAGCCTCCGGCGGATCACGGCGTCAATAGGAAGAGCCGTTGATCGGCTTTTCCTCACCCGCGTCTGGCAGACGCGAGGAGAACCGATCTGCGGCTCTCCTGGCAGGGGGGGTCTGTGCTGATTGTTTATCAGCGCAGCCCCCCCTCAGATGACCACACTGGACCACCAGGGAAGGGGCAACATGTGGATGGCCAGGTATGTACCTCATGGCCATCCAAATGTGCCCAGTGTGCCCAGTCAGTGCCACTCAGGGCCCACAAATGGGCCCTGATTGGCACCATTATGTTGCTGTGATGCCCAGCAATGCCACCCTTAGGGGCATCAGTGCAAACAATCAGTGTCATCAGTGCCACCCAGTGTCCATCCGTGCCCACCTATCAGTGCCCATCCGTGCCACCCATAAGTACCCATCAATGCCACCATACGAGTGCCCATCGGTGCCGCATACCAGTGCCACCTAATCGGTGCCCATCAGTGCCCATCATTGAAGAAGAAAACGTACTTATTTACAAAAATTAACAGAAACAAAGAAAAACTTGTTTTTTTTCAAAATTTTCGGTCTTTTTTTATTTGTTGCGCAAAAAATAAAAACCGCAGAGGTGATCAAATGCCACCAAAAGAAAGCTCTATTTGTGGGAACAAAATGATAAAAAATTTGTTTGGGTACAGTGTAGCATGACCGTGCAATTGTCATTCAAATTGCGACAGCGCTGAAAGCTGAAAATTGGCCTGGGCGGGAAGGTGTCTAAGTGCCTGGTATTGAAGTGGTTAATAGTATAATAGTATATATCCTCCAATAGTATATACAATATATCTCTTCTGTCTGTTATTCTCAGAGTGGATTAGATATTTTGCTCCCTAACCATATAGTTATTTATATTACCACTGCATAGAGATATTTAAGAATAAATTGCCTTTTTTTTAAAATTTACATATCAACTAAATTATACACCACACTTTTTTTTTTTTTTTTTTTTTTTTTTTAAGCTTATTAACCGATTAATCGAAACAATAAATCGGCCAACTAATCGATTATGAAAATAATCGTTAGTTGCAGCCCTACAAATATGCACACTAGGGGTTATGATGATGCCTTTCTGCAGGATTTTTCCAGGTCCATGACTAAGAAGGTATTAAAAAAAAAGGAAAAAAAAAAGGTAGGCAACGGGAGTCCTCACATTTCAGTATACGTTTCTCTAAAGGACCATCACCGGCATCTGCTAAAATGAAGAAGGAGAAGCCAATCTGAACTCTGATCCTCCACTTTGGCTGTGATGAAGATGTGTGATCAAGGAATAATAGAGAGAATATTTTTATGCTGGGGCCCATTTGAAGCGAGTGGGCTGCAGAAATGCAGTTTGCTCGAATGTACAATAAATTTAATAATAATAAATTGCAAATATGTCAATAGAATATGTCAATAGTACTCCTTCCTCCAGCATATGTTGCACCATGCAAGTCTGACGTCTTTACTCTTCTTAGGTTAATTCATTTTACTGTACATCCCTAAAAAGCTTCTGTGGCTCCCTCAGCAAGGTTTGCATTGTCTAGTTTGCTGTGCTGCAACAAGGAAAATGCTGAGTACAACCAAAGACAAGCACATCCTAATGGAGTCACTCCCAGGGCCAGATCACATGCAAATGACTGCTGCCAAGCCTGCCTTCTGCCTGGGAATCTACAGTATACAATCTCCCTGTACTGAGTTGTGTTGTATTAAACCAAATGACATTATACAAAAATAAAATATACATTTCTACAGAATAATAAACTAGATCAGAAGAGCGTAGACTACTTGAAGTGATTCTAAAGTCAGGTTTTCTACCGGAATACATTCTCTGCATTAAAAGTAACAAAGCTTTCACTGTTTGTGCCTTTCCATCCCACCCTAAACACCTACCTGACACCGCTCTCCATCCAGCTGTCCCCACCTCCAGCCCTACTCTGCTCTCTTCCTGCATTCATGGGCTTGGCTGAGAGCAGTGGAACTCATTGGTTCCCGCTGCTGAGAGTCAAATTAATGAGGGAGTAGGGGGTGGGGCTGAGCCGTGCATGTCAATGGACGCACACAGCCTGGCTCAGGATCAACCCGGCACGAGTGTCCTCAGAGACCAGGAGGAGCCAAAAGTGCAAGGGACTCCAGAAGAGGTAGTACAAGACCACTATGTGTAATACTTGCAAAGAGCAGGTAAGTATAACTTTTTTACATTATTTAATTCTTCTTCTCCCCCACGTCTGTCCCTGGCTCGCCCCTTTCATCCATTGGTTTCAGTTCTTTCAATAAGAGGCTCATCATTACTTGTGGTCATTGTATTCAAGATTCTATGGACAGCCTCAAGCCAGCCCCTCCCCCCAGCTGTGATCTGCCATAGAGAAGCACAGAGACCTAGTGATGATGTCACAGTCTAAAATGAGGTATGTCATGAAAATAGAAAGGTTTTCTTTATACATTTCCTTAGCGTGTTGAGGAGGGTGGAAAGGAGGAATTGGGGAAGGTAAAATATAAGCAGATTAAACTACAGCTTTTAAAGCCCAAATTCAGACTTTTTTTTATAGCCTCTGACATTGTGAGAAAAGATTAGAACTTCCCTTCCTGTCTTAGTGACAGCGCATTAGAGAAGTAGGGAAGAGATGGAGACTCTCCATTAGCAGAGACAGCATTTCACATCCTTCTAAGGGGGAAATCTCAGAAAGCCTGCCTGCTCAGCAGTGATTAGCTGACAGATTCCCTCTGCTGTGCAGACAGACTCCAACGGAAACCGCTCCATGTGGAAGGGGCCCAACACATCTTAGTGCCTTTTGCAGTTTAGACACTAGGGGGAGCCCTCAGTGGCTCAGTTTTATTACTCTGCCTTAACTTCTGAGACAAGTTATACCCCACATACTCCCATACTTGCATTGTGAAACAAAGCAGTAGAGGACAATTTTTGCTTTAAGAATGCATTCAGAGGTAAAGCGGAAGTCCCACCGACCCGGTCACCCAACAAATACTAGGGGTGAAACAGTGTATAGAGCCAACCAGTTCCACACACAAGTACACAGTACAAGAATATACTTCACCCCATTCTCTGGAAAGTTTAGGAAGGTGGTGCTGCAGGCCGATAAAGGGTTCACAGTTTCCTTTGGGAGAGAGTGTCCCAGATATCTCATGGATGCCCCTTCCTCTTCCACACCACGAGTACTAAATCTTGTGTATAAAATGAGCAGCAAGAGGTAAGGAATACATTCCCCGGGTGTAGGCTCTCAGTACTGCGAGGACTCCGCATTACACCTCACAAATCAGAATGGCAGAACAAGCATTATGGGAACAAGGAAATGATTAGCAAGTCCAACTCTGGGCTCATGTATATTTGTGTGTGTGTAATGTGTTATATAAATCTTGCTGGCAGTAAAACCCTATGCAACTTCTGTAATAATGTTACATGCATGAAGTGCAAATGTCCCCGATTTGCTAGGAAGCCCCCCCCACCTAACCTCCTTGACTGCTAGGATGCAGGTAGCGACACCCCCCCCGCACAGGATTTATACAAGCTAGGACACAAACTTCTATTCAGGCCACTTGCAAGCGCATTCAGGGCTGATGGCGTATATTTACACTCAGTACTGTATGCATGTAAAACGTAAGTACAAATGCTTACAAGTGTACAACATTCACCACTTCAGCCCCGGAAGAATTTACCCCATTCCTGACCAGAGCACTTTTTGCGATTCGGCACTGCGTCGCTTTGACTGACAATTACGCGGTCATGCGACGTTGCACCCAAACAAAATTGACGTCCTTTTTTTCCCCACAAGCAGAGATTTCTCTTGGTGGTATTTGATCACCTCTGCGGTTTTTATTTTTTTCGCTATAAAACAAAAAAAAAAAAAACGAAAAAAAAAAAGGAAGATCGACAATCTTGAAAAAAAACAAAAAAACAATATTTTGTACTTTTTTTTTTTTTTTTTTTTTACTAGTAATGGCGGCGATCTGCGATTTTTATCATGACTGCGACATTATGGCAGACACATCGGACAATTTTGACACTTTTTTTGGGACCATTGTCATTTTTAGGCCCCTTTCACACTGGAGCGGTTTTCAGGCGGTATTGCGCTAAAAATACCGCCTGAAAACCGCCCCTAAACAGCCTCCGCTGTTTGTTCAGTGTGAAAGCCCGAGGGCTTTCACAATGAAGCGGTGCGCTCGCTGCGAGCCGCTTCTTTGGAGCGGGGAAGGAGCGGTGTATTCACCGCTCCTGCCCATTGAAATCAATGGGACAGCGTGGCTATACCGCGGTAATACCGCGGCTATAGCCACGCTGTATGAGCGGATTTAACCCTTTTTCGGCCGCCAGCGGGGGTTAAAACCGAACCGCTAGCGGCCGAATACCGCTGCAAGAACGACGGTACAGCAGCGCTAAAAATAGCGCTGTTGTACCGCCGACGCCCCCACCGCCCCAGTGTGAAAGGGGCCTTACAGCAATCGGTGCTATAAAAATGCATTGATTACTGTAAAAATGTCACTGGCAGTGAAGGGGTTAACCACTAGGGGGCAATCAAGGGGTTAATGTGTTTCCTATTGTGTGTACTAACTGAAGGGGAGAGGGGGACTGTGTAGGGGAGATGACAGATCGGTTTCATACTTTGTATGAACAGACGATCTTGTCTGTTCTCCCCTCAGAGAACCGGGATCTCTGTGGTTATACACAGAGATCCCGATTCTTCGTGTGCCCCGAGAGATCGCGGGAGCCTGGCGGTGATCGCGACCGCCGGGCACTCGCATAGGCTCCGTGGGCTAGCAAACCTAGTGTCCAAATCTAGAAGCGATGTAACACGACGGCGATTCACGCAGCTGAGCCATGCTGCCGCAGTGCAACTGTGGCGGCTGGTCAGCAAGCGGTTAAAGTAGAACTTCAGCCAAAATCTTTCATCTTTCAGCACTCGATCAGTGCTATAAAAATGCAGTGAAGGGGTTAACACTAGGGGGCGGTGAAGGTGTTAACTGTGTTGGAATCAAATAGGTGATAAGTACAGCGCTGCTCCAATAGTGTTATAAAGATGGTTAGGCCCCTTTCACACTGGAGCGGTTTTCAGGCGGTATTGCGCTAAAAATACCGCCTGAAAACCGCCCCTAAACAGCCTCCGCTGTTTGTTCAGTGTGAAAGCCCGAGGGCTTTCACACTGAAGCGGTGCGCTCGCAGGACGGTAAAAAAAGTCCTGCGAGCCGCTTCTTTGGAGCGGGGGAAGGAGCGGTGTATTCACCGCTCCTAAACCGCTCCTGCCCATTGAAATCAATGGGACAGCGCGGCTATACCGCGGCTATAGCCGCGATGTACGAGCGGATTTAACCCTTTTTCGGCCGCCAGCGGGGGTTAAAACCGAACCGCTAGCGGCCGAATACCGCTACAAGAACGACGGTACAGCAGCGCTAAAAATAGCGCTGTTGTACCGCCGACGCCCCCACCGCCCCAGTGTGAAAGGGGCCTTACACAATAAGCGGCTAACACGCCTCTAAGACATAGGTAGAAGTAAATAAATCAGAAAATGTGTAGTGTAGCGCTATGCGTATAAATAAAAGATATGAAAACAGAAAATTGGGCTCAAACCATCTCTCAATGGTCAGCAAATAAACAAGGAATACTTCAAAAAATGAAAAGTGACTCAATACAGAAAGTGCACTATACGTTACAAAATGACATGTAAAATATAATAAATTACAATACACCAGTGAAGAGTGAAAAGACAAGACCAAATTATAAATGGATAGAAAATCGACCAAAAAAGTCCATAGATGTTTAGAGAATGTGTTCCTGATAAAAATCAAAAACCACCACCAAAAGTCTCTGAGGGTTAACTGGTGAAAACAACAATGGAAAGCTTCTGGTAGGTGAAGAGGTAGAACACCAAATGGAATGAGACGTCTCA